>NC_133384.1:36406260-36429014 GCF_049309525.1 Garra rufa
AAGTAAGGAATGTGATGTAAGCTTTATTTGAGTTAGAAATACATAAAATTACACCAAAGTGATTTATAGGTCAACTCAGGAAGACTACAGCTATATAAATAAATGAATGCATGAATAAGACGAAAAAAGATAAAAATGAAACGCAAGTTGACGTACAGTGGTGTGTTGCTGATTTTTGGGCTACGGTGCACCCTCAGGAGGTAGTTGACTTGTAAGGGAACGGTGAGTTCTAGGTTGTAGCGGCAGATTTGACCGGAGAATGTCATGATGTCTGTCCGTGAACCCAAGCGGAACAGAATGTGGGTCATGGGAATGACAGAGGTTTATGGAAAAGTTTTAACCCAAACTCAAATGAACTGCTGTTGCATGGCCTGAAGTAAAGAGTTAATGTAAGATAAATTAAGTTTAAATGTTTCCTATTAGCATTTTGTACTATGCAATGCAGTAATGTTCAATAATACACTGTAAAAGCAAACCTAGAACTTCACTAAAATAAAAAGTTATAGAATTTGTACTCAATTTGTAGTAGATTTCATCCCATGTGTTATGTAAGAAAACTAGGTAAAGTCTACCTAACATTTGTCAAACTAATTACTTATAAAAAGTTAGTCATATGAACTCTTAATTGTTATTATAACTCTTTTACATGTCCTACATATACTGTAAAAGTGGCAACATGCAATTGTTACGTTAAAGAGCATTTTATACTTGGTTTAGCCCATAAAAGTAGTTTTGTTAGTAAAAAAATAACTGCATTTAGGTTGAATCTGCAAATATTCTTGACTATTTTTGCCTTTAATAAAACCAGCTAACTTAGATGTTACCCTTTTTTCCAGGTAACTAAAACAGGTATTTCCTCCAAAAACATGTAAAATAACACTGAATTTTAACATTTAGTTTTTTTAAGCAGGCCTATGCAAAGCATGCTGGAAACTTAATGCTTAAAATAAAAAAATCAGATAGTTTACATTTTATTTGTTTCAAAGTACAGCAATAACAGTAACATTTTGAAATATTTTTACTATTTAAAAGAATTGTTTTTTATTTGAATATATTTTAAAATGTAATTTATTCCTTTGATTTCAAAACTGAATTTTTAGTATCATTACTCTAGTCACACAATCCTTCAGAAATCATTGTAATATTCTGATTTGCTGTTAAAAAACGTTTATTGTTATTGATATGTATGAAAACAGCAGATTTTTTCAGTTTTGTTTGGATGACTAGAAATCTGTTGTAACGTTATAAATGACTTTTAATCAATTTAAAGCATCCTTGCTAAATAAAAGTATTAATTTCTATCATTTCTTTCCCCAAAAAATTATACTGACTTCATGCTTTTGAATGTATGTATAATGTAACTTTTTATTTCAGATGAATGCTGATCTTTGGATCTTTCTATTTATCATAAAAGTATTGTTAGTAAAAATGACTGCATTTAGGTTGAATCTGCAAATATTCTTGACTATTTTTGCCTTCAATAAAACCAGCTAACTTAGAAGTTACCATTTTTTCAGCTAACTGAAATTCTAACAGGTATTTCCCCCCAAAACATGTAAAATAACATGGAATTTCAACATTTAGTTTTCTGATGCAGGCCTATGCAAAGCATGCTGGAAACTTAATGCTTAAAATAAAAGATTCAGGTAGTTTACACTAATTTATTTGATCCAAAGCACAGCAAAAACAGTAAAAAAAAAATAATATTTTTACTATTTAAAATAATTGATTTCTTTTTGAATATATTTTAAAATGTAATTTATTTCTTTAATTTCAAAACTGAATTTTAAGCATCATTACTCTAGTCAAATGATCCTTCAGAATTCATTGTAATATTCTGATTTGCTGCTCAAAAAATGTTTATTATTATTGATATGTATGAAAACAGCAGATTTATTCAGTTTTGTTTTGATGATTAGAAATCTTTTGTATCATTATGAATGACTTTTGATCAATTTAAGCATCCTTGCTAAATAAACATATTAATTTCTATAATTTCTGAATGTATAATGTTACAAAAGCTTTTTATTTCAGATGAATGCTGATCTTTGGATCTTTCTATTTATCATAAAAGTAGTTTTGCTAGTAAAAATGACTGCATTTAGGTTGAATCAGCAAATATTCTTGATTATTTTTGCCTTTAATAAAACCAGCTACCTTAGATGTTACCATTTTTTCAGGTAACTGAAATTTTCACAGGTATTTCTCCCAAAAACATGTAAAATAATACTGAATTTTAACATTTAGTTTTTTTAAGCAGGCCTATGCAAAGTATGCTGGAAACTTCATGCTTAAAATAAAAAATCAGGTAGTTAAGACTAAGTGAGCATCGGTTTTACACATTTGAGTAGATTAAGTAGAAGTAGAAATTTATTTAAAGAATTTAGTTTTTATTCTTGCGACATTAATGTGCTCTGAAAATCAGTTTTTATTCAGAGTTTGCGAGTAAATTTCACAAATAATTACAAAGAAATGGAATGCACTGAATTAAACATTAAGTTTTAAAGAATAGAAAAACTGAACAAGTATTTTCTTGTAAATTTTAGTTTTATTTACAGTGTTGAAAAATAATATTTTACAATTGACATTAAGCAAATTAAACATTTAAAATGATTGAAAGAACTGGACGATGTAGGGTCAACAGTGTAGTGTAATGCTGTAATGTTGACAGTGTTTCTAGTCACGACAGATAAAACCGACGGTTTGTCACTCTCAAATTCTCTCTGCTGGCTTTTAATCAGGTTACTGTGTGGTCAATGAATTATTGAATAATTTGCAGGATTGAATTGCTTTTTTATCATCATCTGACTCTGCAGAAACGTCGAGACGCCAGGTGAGATTCTGTTCAGAAAATGTAGATGAGATAAATTACTGTCAGTCCAGAATTAGACATTTTCCTCAAGCCTAAAACTTCAACTTTGAACTTGCATGTGTTGATTTTGTTGAATTTGACAATGACCTGAACCTCAGTATTTGACTTCATTTAAATGCAACGGTATTCTTTTAACATCTTTTGACATCTTAACAGAGCTGTTCTATGATATGAAGCGTATCATGATTAATGAGTCCACGCGCGCTGCTTGCGGCCTAGTTTTCTGCAGTATTTAACGCTAATCTTTTTGTCACATCACCTGCTGTTTTCTGCACTTTCTGTGCCAAGAAGTTATTTTTTTACAGCAATATTGGTAACACTTTGTTCTGTTGATTGCACGAAAAAAATGCAATATGCGATTCTTGACAGATCATTAGATGATGTACTTTCCAATATAATAAACTCAATAAAATTATACTCCGATATTCCAAATTAATATTCAGGCCTATTTTGTTAAAAAAGTTCATGCATATTAATTTATATATATACATATATATTTAGAACTCGAGCATAAACTTTCTGATTTTATACAAAATGCATAGTTATTGCATATTGCATTTATACATTTTATACACTTTTATATACATCTTGTTTAATATAGTATTTTAAAAATATAAATAAAAGCACCACTCTGCTATTTTCCTTTTGTATTATTAGCATTTTTGCTTTTATCCACAGACAAAAAACAAATTGATACCAAATAATGGACAGATACTAGAAATTTATATATTACCTGTCAAAAGTTTTCGAACAGAAGATTTTTAATATTTTTTAAAGAAGTCCCTATTGCTCACCAAGCCTGCATTTATTTGATTCAAAGTACAGCAAAAAATTGTAAAATTTTAAAATATTTTTACATTTTCAAATTTATATTTCAAAATGTAATTTATTCTGTGATTTCAAAGCTGAATTATTAGCATCATTACTACATGATCCTTCAGAAATCATTATAATATTCTGATTTGCTGCTCAAAAAACGTTTATTATTATTAATATGTATGAAAACAGCTGATTTTTGCAGGGTTTTTTGATGATTGGAAATATTTTGTAACATTATAAATGTCTTTTTAAAATTTAAAGCATCCTTGCTAAATAAAAGTATTAATTTCTATAATTACTATAATTATTCTATAATACTGACTCCATGCTTTTGAATGGTATTGTATATAATGTTACAAAAGCTTTTTACTTCAGATAAATGTTGATCTTTGGATCTTTGTGTTTATTACAGAATGCTGAAAAAAGTATTCAACTGTTTTAAATATTGATAATAATAATAAAAATTGTTTCTTGAACAGCAAATTAGCATATTAGAATGATTTCTGAAGGATCATGTGACACTGAAGACTGGCATAATGATGCTAAAAATTCAGCTGTGAAATCACAGAAATAAATGACATTTTAAAATATATTCAAATAGAAAGCAGTTATTTTAAATAGTAAAAATATTTCAAAATTGTAATAAATAAATGCAGGCTTGGTGAGCAGAAGACGTTTTACTGTTCAAAAACTTTTGACTGGTAGTGTATGCTCTGCTATGGTTAAAAAAAACTAAAAAATTAAACAAGTACTGTATTACATAGTATAAAGTCTGTAGTCGGCTTGTGTTTGTCCATGTGAAAGTGGTCAGTGATGCATTTCTACATGTTTGCCTGAATTATTCATGTGCAAGTGGATTGATTGTGTTCTGTTAGTTTTGTTAGTTTCACAGTGGCGATTCTTTAGCATCTAAACCTTTGTAAATGATTATAAAATGCCAGATAAATTTGAGCAGTCCGGCGCCACCAGGGGTCAGAGAAGCTCTGACCTCTTCAGCAACATGAACATGACTGTCACGCTCTCAAACACACACTTTCATCTGCACTAAAGTAGTTCCTAAACAGTAGCCTGTGTGTGTGCAAGACTCCAGAGACAAAATTGTCCTCAGAAGTGAGTAAAATCTGGCAAACTTGTCTTCGGGGACATTCAGGGACGTCCTCATTTGGGAAAACGATTTATTAGTAAATTAGTAAATGCAGAAAGTTTTAGCATCTGGATTCTGTGTTATGTGCTTGTTTAGTGCATGTTCATGTTCACTTCAATTTTGGCATCTCTAAATGTCAGGGAGATAATAAAAGTGGGACTCATCTGAGACAAAGACACACGTGTGAAAGTTCATTCAGTCTATTCTTGCAGTGCAGAACTCATGCAACGCTCTGAAAAGCATACTTAGTATGCATAACTTTCTGCTCAGTATCAGGTCATTATAATCAGGTCAGTTAACGATGTTCCTATGAAGTTCAGTGACTGATTATTCCCAGCATGCATTAAAACATTCATGCATTGGGAGTTAAAAAAGCTGCTAATTAATTCAAAGCATTTTGTTTTATTTAATGCAAATATTGCTTTTTAACATTGTCTTTAATTAACATTAATAAATCATAAAATGATTAAATACTAATTAAGTCCCATTTCATGCTCATTGTATTTAAACAATGCTGTTTTAATGGCGTGTTTGATGCAATAACAAACTCGCAGACCCCAGCTGCTGTGCTTACGTTTAACCCTTTACCACTTTCTCTGTTTATTTTTAGAGCGTTGTTTTAATTTGCATTGACAGCAATGATGTAATATGTAAGAACAGTGCATATAACTCGGGGAAAAGTATATCAAATAGCAACATGTTTGAAAACAGTGGTAAAGTTTAGAGGGATGTTTCTTACCTTGCGTTTTGTAAGGGGTCCTCGCCCTCTGAGAGTGTGTGTGTGTGTGTGTGTGTGTGTGTGTGTGTGTGTGTGTGTGTGTGTGTGTGTGTGTGTGTGTGTGTGTGTGTGTGCACAAAGACAGGACAAGTGTGCTGTGGCGTTGTGGTGCGTTATCCAAACTGGAGCATTTGATGAGCGCTTGTGCAGCTCGTGATGGGGATCCAGAGCTCTGCCATCTCGACCTCACACGCACGCATTGTCCATCTCAGATTCATATCCTACGTTCCACTTTTATCATTCTTCCTCATGTAAAAACACATATATATTCCAGAGAAATGGCTCCAGATGCTCTCTCTAGTGAGTTCTGACTGAATCAAAGCATCACTGAGCTCGTGATGGACAGAAAGTCGTGAAGAAACACTTGAGTTTGGAGAAGCGCATGTCCTCCTGCTGCTGTCCTCTTTTCTTTCTCTAACCACTCAGATCTTCTTTTTCTCCCCGAAACCAGAGAGGAAGACGCCGGTTCTTTCTCATGCACCTGCTGGCTTCATCTTCATCTGCCATCAGATCTATCAGTGCTGCACTTTTCTCATCTCTCGCCGTCCCTCCGGTTCTCTCTCACCCCTCCCGCTCTGTTTTCTCCCTCCCACGGCACAAGCGTTCCAGCGTTTTGTCACTTGATGCTCTGCTGTGGTCATACGGACACACACGCACACACAGGGGCTCGCTAACTTTCTCTATCTTCCTTTATGAAAAGCTTTTTTTATTTGATTGTGCGTGTGAATGCTATTTCAGTGAGTGTCTGATCTTCTCCCGCAGCACTCGTGACGATTTCACAATGCATCTGTGTGTTTGACTTTCAGCTCTTTAGGAATTTTTATTAGAGTCATTTGTAGTTTATCACAGTAACACATTTTGTAATAGACTGTTTTAATATATCAGCATAAATTAACAAAATTGAAGAGTTTAAACTTGTTTTTTTTTTTTGCATTTTGAAAAATCATGTTTTTTATTGTTATCATGGTTTTATTGCGTTAGCTGTATGTTTTTGTTATTTTTACTTAATCAAAATTAACTGCAGTTTGATTGGGAATAATTGGAATGCACAATGAAAAAACACGATTTTTGCAAATGAACTTTTTGCAAATGAAGAGATTTTATAATATATAAATAGTTAAAAGTTAAATATTAATTATCTTGTACTTTATTGTTATACAGCGCAATATTTTTTTTATTATAAAATCTGCATCAAATCTAAGTATTGTAATACAATAAATGTTTTTATTCATAAAATCAACATAAATCAAAGTAGAGCAACAAATACTATTAAATTAAATTAAATATTATTTTTATATTACAGCAAACAGTGCTATAGTAAAAAATGGTAATTATAAAATTAGCATGAATTAGTACAACAAAGTAGTACTTGCGTAATATATGAATGTAACAATTTAAATAATACATTATTTTTTGCATTACAATAATGCATAACGAGTATTATAGCACAATATTTTGTTAAATTATAAAATCTGCATAAATTAAAGGTAGTACTACAAATATAATCATAATATATAAATATTTAACAATTTTAATATTTGTTTTTACTGTATTACAGTAAAGAGTATCGTAAATACATGCTTTTATTCATAAAATCAACATAAATCAAAGGCAGGGCATTTTTCTATATTTTTAGTAAACAGTACTATAGTAAAATTAATAAAAAAAATCTGCATTAATTAACAAAATTGAAGAGTTTAAACTTGTTTTTTGCATTTTCAAAAATCATGGTTTTTATTGTTATCATGGTTTTATTGTGTTAGCTGTATTTTTTTGTTATTTTTACTTAATCAAAATTAACTGCAGGTTGATTGAGATTAATTGGAATGCACAATGAAAAAACATGATTTTTCCAATATTGTAATATATATAAATAGTTCATGCAAGTTACAAGTTATAATGCGATCAGATTATATATAATATTTGAAAAATTTAATTTAATTTAATTGTATTTTATGTATTATATTTTAATATATAAAATCAGCATAAATGAACAAAATTGAAGAGTTTATTTGCACAAAACAGATAATTAGTTTTTTTGCATTTTGAAAAATCATGTTTTTTATTGTTATCATGGTTTTATTGTGTTAGTCAGCTGTATTTTTATTTTTTTTTGGAATGCACAATGAAAAAACATGATTTTTTTTTATTTGTTTTTGCCAATGAACTCTCCAAATATTATAATATATATAAATAGTTTATGCAAGTTACAAGTTAAATATTATGTATTTTTTTACTTTAGCGTTACAGCACAATATTTTTTGTATTATAAAATCTGCATAAAGTCTGAGTATTGTAGTACAATAAATGTTTTTAGTCATAAAATCAACAAATCAATGGTAGGGTATCATAATGTATGAATATTTGAAAAATTAAGTGCTATTATTTTATATTCCAGCAAACTAGTAAAATAGCACTATAGTAAAAACAAAACTGTATTATAAAATTTGCATAAATTAGTACAACAAAGTAGTACTACAAATACTTGCGTACTATATAAATGTAACAATTTAAATAATGCATTATTGTTTTGCATTACAATAATGCGATCAGATTATACATAAATATATATAGATTTTTTAATGCAAAATATTATAATATATAAATAGTTTGTTAAATATTATGTTTTTTTTTTACTTTACTGTATTAATTAGTATTGTAGCGCAGTATTTTGTTAAATGACAAATATTTTCATAATATATGAATATTTAACAATTTAAATATTTGTTTTTACTGGATTACAGTTAAGAGTATTGTAGTACAATACATGTTTTTTATTCAAATTGATCTTCTGTGATTTTCTGGTCAATTAAATATGGATCAATCACTTACACTGAACTTTAGCACTCTTAATCACAATACTAACTCTAACTATGAGTATTAGTAATAGTCATGCTTTTTGTTTAGTTTTGCCACTGCTTGCATTCTCCCAGTCTATTTTTGACATATTTGCCACTACAGTTTTTGTGAAACTAAATTTAATCTTAGCTCAGAATCTTTAATACAAACATCAGCGCTTCTGTTTTTACCCACAAAACTGTGAAGATGTCAGATTTCATTAAAACTGTTGCGTGTGTGTGTGTGTGTGTGTGTGTGTGTGTGTGTGTGTGTGTGTGTGTGTGTGTGTGTGTGTGTGTGTGTGTGTGTGTGTGTGTGTGTGTGTGTGTGTGTGTGTGTGTGTGTGTGTGTGTATGTCCAGCAGGCAGGTTCTGAACACTTGAAGTCTCCATGGTGATTGGCACACCATCAGTGCTTTGAAGCGTTTTTAGGTGTTTCCTGTAGCGAGTCAGGGTCTCCATGGTGATCTAGAGCTCAGCATCATGCTTTCCAAAAATGAAACGGACAGAGAAGGGGAAGATGGATGGATCGTGAAGTACTGGAGGGGTAATCCAGACCTTCACACACACACAACACAACACCCACACCTGTTGAAGCGCTGTCTTACACCGTTGCTGTCATTAATGTCATGTGCAGCAGTCAGTCTGGAGATTTTCTATAATGCTAAGAAAGAAACACACAAACATATACTAACTGCACAGCATCATACTAAAAGAATTCACATCACAACTGCATTGCTGCATCACCTAAACAACCACAAAGAAACATCTTCACAACCAGCCAGAATGTTCTAGCAACTATATTTTATTATACCCAGAACACCCTAGCAACTGCATAGCAACCTAAACAACCACCAAGAATGCTCTAAAAACTATATATCAATATACCCAAAACACCCTAGCAACTGCATAGCAACCTAAACAACCACCAAGAATGCTCTAAAAACTATATATCAATATACCCAAAACACCCTAGCAACTGCATAGCAACCTAAACAACCACCAAGAATGCTCTAAAAACTATATATCAATATACCCGAAACACCCTAGCAACTGCATAGCAACCTAAACAACCACCCAGAATGCTCTAACAACTATTTATCAATATACCCAGAACACCCTAGCAACTGCATAGCAACCTAAACAACCACCCGTATGCTCTAACAACTATAAAAATACCCAGAACACCCTAGCAACTGCATAGCAACCTAAACAACCACCCAGAATGCTCTAACAACTATATATCAATATACCCAGAACACCTTAGCAACTGCATAGCAACCTAAACAACCACCCGAATGCTCTAACAACTATATATAAATATACCCAGAACACCCTAGCAACTGCATAGCAACCTAAACAACCACCCAGAATGCTCTAACAACTATATATCAATATACCCAGAACACCTTAGCAACTGCATAGCAACCTAAACAACCACCCGAATGCTCTAACAACTATATATAAATATACCCAGAACACCCTAGCAACTGCATAGCAACCTAAACAACCACCCGTATGCTCTAACAACTATAAAAATACCCAGAACACCCTAGCAACTGCATAGCAACCTAAACAACCACCCAGAATGCTCTAACAACTATATATCAATATACCCAGAACACCTTAGCAACTGCATAGCAACCTAAACAACCACCCGAATGCTCTAACAACTATATATAAATATACCCAGAACACCCTAGCAACTGCATAGCAACCTAAACAACCACCCGAATGCTCTAACAACTATATATCAATATACCCAGAACACCCTAGCAACTGCATAGCAACCTAAACAACCACCCGAATGCTCTAACAACTATATATAAATATACCCAGAACACCCTAGCAACTGCATAGCAACCTAAACAACCACGCGAATGCTCTAACAACTATATATCAATATACCCAGAACACCCTAGCAACTGCATAGCAACCTAAACAACCACCCAGAATGCTCTAACGACTATATATCAATATACCTAGAACACCCTAGCAACTACATAGCAACCTAAACAACCACCCAGAATGCTCTAACGACTATATATCAATATACCCAAAACACCCTAGCAACTGCATAGCAACATAAACAACCACCCAGAATGCTCTAACGGCTATATATCAATATAACCAGAACACCCTAGCAACTACATAGCAACCTAAACAACCACCCAGAATGCTCTAACGACTATATATCAATATACCCAGAACACCCTAGCAACTACATAGCAAACTAAACAACCACCCAGAATGCTCTAACGACTATATATCAATATACCCAGAACACCCTAGCAACTGCATAGCAACCTAAACAACCACCCAGAATGCTCTAACGACTATATATCAATATACCCAAAACACCCTAGCAACTTCATAGCAACCTAAACAACCACCCAGAATGCTCTAACAACTATATATCAATATATCCAGAATGCCATAGCAACATCTTGGCAACCACCCAAAGCATTCTAACATCATCGTGGAAAGTTTTGCATGCGAACACCATTCACGTTTTTGGGGTTTGGGGTTACTATACAGATTTTAGAATGTTGTGGGTGGTTGCCAAGGTGTTGTTATGCCATTGCTAATTTGTTGTTCTGAGTATTTTTACATGAATATAATTGCTAGCACTCTGTGGTTGTGAGGATGTTGTTTTGGTTTTTAGGTGTGTGTTTAATCAGCATGTTGCTGTGTAGTTGCTAAGGGTGTTATATGTGGTTGCTTCGGTGTTACTGAATGTTTTTATAATGTTGCTGTGCAGTTTGTATGGTTGCTAGGGTGCATGATGCTTGCTTGTGCAACAGCATCACAGCACTAGGTTGTTTGGGTGGTTGCTAGGGCATTGTTTTGTGGTTGCTAAGCCTTTCTAAGTGTTTTATTTAGCTATACACATTATAGAATGTTGTGAGTGGTTGCCAAGGCATTGCTATGCAGTAGTTAATTTGATGTTCTGAGTATTTTTTATCATGCATACAGTTGCTAGATCATTCTGCATGATCCTGAGGATTTTGCTTTGTGTTTGTTTAGGGGAATGTTTTTTCAGCATGTTGCTGTGCAGTTGCCAGGGTGGTATGGGTGGTTGCTAAGGTGTTACTAAATGTTTTCAGAATGTTGCTTTGTAGTTTGTAGGGTTGCTAGGGTGCATGATGCTTGCCTGTGCAACAGCATCACAACACTAGGGTGTTTAGGTGGTTGCTAAGGCTTTGTGAGTGTTTTATTCTGTTGTACAGATTCTACAGTGTTGCAGTTAGTTTTCAAGGCGTTGCTATGCAGTTGTTAAATTGTTGTTCTGAGTAATTTTAACATGCATACAGTTGCTAGATCATTCTGGATGATCCTGAGGATGTTGCTTTGCGGTTGTTTAGGGGAGTGTTTTTTCAGCATGTTGCTGTGCAGTTACTGAAAAGTGTTTTAGGTAGTTGCTAAGGTGTTGCTAAAGTTGATTGTTTTTAGCATGTTTAATTTGTGGGGCTGTTATTCTGTATGATGCTTGCCTCACAACAGCATCACAACACTAGGGTGTTTTGGGTGGTTTCTAGGACATTGTTTTGTGGTTGCTAAGCCTTTTGAGTGTTTTATTTTGCTATACAGATTCTAGAATGTTGTGGGTGGTTGCTAAGGCATTGCTATGCGATTGTTAATGTGTTGTTCTGAGCAGTTTGTAGGGTTGCTAGGGTGCATGATTAATATACAGATTCAAGAATGTTGTGTTGTGGTTGTTTAGGTGAGTGTTTTTTCAGCATGTTGCTGTACAACTGCTCTGGTGTTATGGTCAGTTGCTAAGGTGTTTCTAAGGTCTTACTAAACATGTTTAGAATGTTGCTGTGCAGTTTGTAGGGTTACTAGGGTGTATGATGTTTGCTTATGCAACGGCATTACAACTCTAGGATGTTTTGGGTAGTTGCTACAGCATTGTTTTATGGTTGTTAAAACTGAGTGTTTTATTTTGCTATACAGATTCTAGAATGTTGTGGTTGGTTGCTATGCAGTTGTTAATGTGGTGTTCTTATTTTTAACCTGTATTTGCTACAGCTTTCTGGGTGATCCTGAGGATGTTGCTATGTTGTTGTTGAGGTGAGTGTTTTTTCAGTATGCTGCTGTGCAGTTGCCAGGGTGTTATGGGCAGTTGCTAAGGTGTTACTGAATATTTTTATAATGTAGTTGTGGAGTTTGTAGGGTTGCTATACTGTTTCTGGAATGTTGTGGTTGGATGCCAAGGCGTTGCTATGCAGTTGCTATGGTGTTGTTCTAGCTATTTTTAACATGCATATAGTTGCTATAGAATTTTAAGTGGTTGGAAAGATGTTGCTTTGTGGTTGTTTGGGTGAGTGTTTTTCAACATTTTGCTATGCAGTTGCAAATGTTTTTCTGAATATTTTAGCATATTGCTATGAGTTTTGAGTGGTTGCTAGGGCATTGTTTTGTGGTTGCTTAGGCTTTCTAAGTGTTTTATTTTGCTATACAGATTCTAGAATGTTGTGGGTGGTTGCCAAGGTGTTGCTATGCAGTTGCTAAGGTGTTGTTCTAAGTATTTTTAACATGCATATAGTTGCTCGACCAATCTGGGTGGTTGTGATGATGTTACTTTGTGGTTGCTTGGGTGAGTGTTTTTCAGCATGTTGCTAGAGTGTTCTGGTTGCTAAGGCATTGCTAAGATTTTCTGAACACTTTATACATTTTTTTGCAATGCAGTAGGTAGAGTGCATGTATGTTGTGGATGGTTCTTTTGTAGTTAAGTTAGTTTGCAACTTGAAGTTACTAGGGTTACTTAGAGCATTGCTAGGGGGTTGTTAGGGCATGTTTTAAGTGTTTTTAGCACATTGCTATACAGTTGCTATAAGGTAAGTTGGGTAAAATACACCTTTCCACAACAAGCTGCATGATTTAGGGAATCGTTCAATGGCTCAAATAGGACAAGTTGGGATTATTGTTTTTTTTTTTTTTCAAATCACTAACCCTGTGTAGGATAAATAATAATAGTGATGCTTGACTAAAACCCCTCTAACTACACAGCACTCGGTTTACTCAGCATCCCTCTGCTCTTCTCCTGTGCTGTGTTTGCTTGTGGAGATGTAAAATAGAAGATTCTTGTCCTCCCACATGCAGACTATTGTTCTGAGACTATTGCTCTCTCTCTTTCTCTGTCTCTCTTGTCTTTCCTCTCTATTTCAGTTTTAGTCTTTGAGCCAGTTCTCATTGCTTCTCTTCTAATGTGTGTTTTCTCCATTTTCTCTTTTCACACCTTCATATTTTGTTGTTCTTTTTGCGCTGTGTGTTTGTAGCGAAGCTTTTGTTCCGGGATGCATTGAACATTCAGTGACTAAGTGTGACTCTGTGTAAGTCTGAATATTTGATTGCTCAGATGTTGCTCTTTTCGTAGTGCTATGAGTGATTTTTCTGGAATACCACATAGTACGCCACTACTACCTGAGAGATACATCACTGACAGATGAAAAATCACACCTGTCTGAGCGTCAGCACTCGACTCGTACATTTTATGCATTCAGATTTTGGCCATGCCTTCTGATGAAATATTTTTGCAAATTGCATTGTATTATAGTGTTTTGTTTTATTTTTTAATTTTTTCCAATTATTTTGGAATTGTTGTATTTCAGTTACTATCAGGTTTTCAATCAAAAGTCTGGTTAATGCTTGTCGCAAATGCTTCTTTTCTCTAGTTGTGGTTTTTTATATGTGACCCTAGACGCCAAAACCAGTCGTAAGGGTAACTTTTTTTAAATTGAGATTTATACATCTGCAGCTAAATAAATAAACTTTCCATTGGTGTTTGGTTTATTAGGATAGGACAGTATTTGGCCAAGATACAACTATTTGAAAATCTGAAATCTAAGGGGTGAAAAAATCGAAATATTGAGAAAGTCACCTTTAAAGTTGTGCAAATTAAGCATTATTTTCATGACAATACAATTGTTTGGGCACAATTAAAATAATTTAATAATGACTTATAATTGTTTAATTGTCATGAAAATAGTGTCATACGTTATGTCAAATAATGTCATAATGTCCTGTTGATTCTGGAGAGAAGAAAACAATTATTTTTGTATACAGAAAATTGAGCCTACTTTTGGACCATTAAATTTTTAAGCCACATTTTAAAAAATATATAATGATATATAATATAATTAAATTATAGTTTTACTATTTGTTAGAATAGGACAATATTTGGTTGACATGCAACTATTTTAAAATCTGATATCTAAGGGTGCAAAAAATCTAAACACTGAGAAAATCGTCTCTAAATTTGTCCCAAAAGAAGTTCTTAGCAATGCATATTACTAATCAAAAATTAAGTTTATATATATTTAAAGCAGGAAATTTACAAAATATCTTCATGGAATGTGATCTTATACTAATAATTACTAATAAAACTAAAAGAAACTAAAAGAATGTACTTTTGGCATAAAAAAAGAAAAATCATAATTTTGATTCTCTTGATAAAAATAAAGCTATGCTACTCATGACTACTCATCGTTTTGTAGTCCCAGGGTCACATATTTCAAACATCAAATTTCAGAAATAACAGGTATTAGTAAGCCATCATATTTTATACTGGGGCAAGTTGTCACGTTTTAAATCTTTATATTAATGGCAATTAATCTGTAGTCATTATAATTAGTTAAGCTTAGTTAAACTTCGCTGGAATCTACTGCGTGTCCTTATGTAGATATCTACAGAATGTGTCTCTCTCTCTCTCTCTCTGTGTGTGTGTGTGTGTGTGTGTGTGTGTGTGTGTGTGTGTGGAGTTGAGAGAGACAGACTCAGCAGGGTTAAAGAGAGAGAGACAGGTTGGGTTAAAGTTGACGTAGAGGGGAGCCTGTAGAGAGATGGAGAGATGGAGAAGGACAGAAGCGAGGACAGAGGTGACAGCAGTGCGGATCTAATAGCCGATAGTTTTTCACACCCGCGGAGTCGTAATGACAGACAGAGATCAGTGCTAAACACCCTCTGACTGACAGAGACCCACACGAACTCAAACACACACACGTCTCACAGCTCAGTCTGCAAATAGGACATTGTCAAACAACCATTTTGATCGATTTAATATCATTTCTATCCTTTTAAATTATATAATTTATAAAGAAATATATAATTTCTCTCATCTCATTCATTTATATGATAAATGTATATAATTGTGTACATAATTATTGTTAACCACTATAAACTCATAACTGTATTCATTATAAGTTCAGTATTCTATTGAACGGGTCAGTGCCGAGTGTTCGAGTGTGGTGCCACTTTCTCTGGTCGTGAGATGTGATGTGCTTCGACGGCTCCTGGGGGCGGATCTTCCCTCCGATTGGCCGTTTCTCAGCAGGGCTCTCCGCGAGTGTGCCAGCCACAGAGCATCATGGGAAATTTTGGACAAGAGAATGTCCTCTTTTGCTCTCTTTTTCCCACCTGTTTGTCCAGCAATGCGTTTTGGCTGTAAACTTCATCAGCTTTTTGGTGCTAATTTTAGCCTTCTTAACACTGAGTAGCTCTCACGCTAGAGAGAGACGTGTGTGTGTGTGTGTGTGTCAAAGAGAGAGTGATAAATCTAGAGAGTGATTTGTGCCTGTCTGTGCATTGACAAGTGTTGTGTGTGTGTGTGTGTGTGTGTGTGTGTGTGTGTGTGTGTGTGTGTGTGTGTGTGTGTGTGTGTGTGTGTGTGTGTGTGTGTGTGTGTGTGTGTGTGTGTGTGTTTGGTAAATGGGTTGGTCAGACATATGCCGACTGGCTGAGACATATGGTGGAATGACAAGAAGGTCTAACTTCAGGCAGTTCTGGACGTCCACCATTCACACACAGACAGAGAGAGAGAGAGGAAGAGAGAGAGATGATGTAACAGAAGCTGTTCATTGAATTTCTACAGTATAATAGCGTAATTACGAAATGTTTTTAAATACTCAAACACAGAATAAGAAAACGGAATATTCAGATCATTGATTCTTTTAAATTAAGAAATTAAAAATATATATAATGTCATGATTTTAAAGAAATTAATACTTTTATTCCACATTAAAATGAAAGTGACTGTAGAGACATTTATAATGATACAAAAGATTTCTATTTTAGGTAAATGCTGTTTTTTAAATTTTCTGTTCATCTGTGAATCCTGAAAAATAAAATGTATGATGGTTTCCCCAAAAATATGAAGCAGCATAACTCTTTTCAACATTGATAATAATCAGAAATATTTCTTGAGCAGCGATTCAGCATATTAGAATGATTTCTAAAGGAGTAATGATGCTGACAATTTAAAAACATTTAAAAATCTTACCAACCCTAAACATCTGAACATTTAATTTTATGCATTTATGGTGATTTAAATAAAAATATTATATTATAATATTTAGTATAGATATAGCATTAATTTTTTAATGCAACATATAATTTTTAAAAAATTTGATTCTGAGAATCTGAACTTAAAATTGACCCACCTGTGTTTGTTTTTATAAATAACCAATATAAACAATAATACATAAGAAATTGCTGATTAGAATGTTCAGAATTTAGAATGTTACATGATATCACACTAGCAAAGTAAACGGCAAGTAAATATCTTGGTACAATAGGTTTATTGTGTGTGTGTGTGTGTGTACAGTTGAAGTCAAAATTTTACATACACCTTGCAGAATCTGCAAAATATTAATTATTTTACCAAAATAAGAGGGATCATACAAAATGGATGTTGTTCTTTATTTAGTACTGACCTGAATAAGATATATCACATTAAATATGTTTACATATAGTCCACAAGAGAAAATAATAGTTGTTGAGTTTATAAAAATGTTTTAGTGATAGTTGTTTATGAGTCCAGTGTTTGTCCTGAAAAGTTAAACTGCCCACTGTCCTTCAGAAAAATCCTTCTGGTCCCACATCTTTGGTTTTTCAGCATTTTTGTGTATTTTAACACTTTCCAAAAATGACTGTATGATTTTGAGATCCATCTTTTCACACTGAGGTCAACTGAGGGACTCATATGCAACTATTACAGAAGGTTCAAACACTCACTGATGCTTTAGATGGAAACATGATGCATTAAGAACCGGGGGTGAAAACGTTTGAACAAAATGAAGATGTGTACATTTTTCTTATTTTGCCTAAATATCATATTATTTTTTAAATTTAGCACTGCCCTTCAGAAGCTACAGAAGATGCTTACATGTTTCCTAGAAGACAAGTTAAAATTACCCTGATCTATAAATTCAAAAAGTTTTCACCCCCCAGCTCTTAATGCATCATGTTTCCTTCTGAAGCATCAGTGAGTGTTTGAACCTTCTGTAATAGTTGCATATGAGTCCCTCAGTTGTCCTCAGTGTGAAAAGATGGATCTCAAAATCATACAGTCATTGTTGGAAAGGGTTCAAATACACAAAAATGCTAAAAAACCAAAGAAATTGTTTGACCTGTAGGATTTTTCTGAAGAACAGCAGACAGTTTAACTGTTCAGGACAAACAAGGGACTCATGAACAACTAAATCATTCAGGTAACAACACAGTATTAAGAATCGTAAACTTTTGAACGGGGTCATTTTTATGAATTCAACTATTATTTTTTCTTGTGGACAATATCTAAACGCCTTTTATGTGAAATATCTTATTTTGGTAAAATAATTAACATTTGAGTACTGAGTTGAGACTGTGTTGATAAATTGATGTGTTGGACTCGACTGTAAAGTGTGTTTAGTGTGTTTAGCGTGTGTGTGTGCTGGTCATATCTGGGCTGTTGCATCAGCTTCATTCTCCCAGGCTTTGCCGTAATGCAGTGTTTCCGCTCTGTGTCCGGACCCCTCATTCCCTCTTTGTTCCCATCAGTGCACATGGATTTAGCCGGACTAATTCAGTGCTTATCCATCACAGCACAGCACGGCTTGCACTTTTCAACAGGCACTGAACCTCTGCACGGGTCACTGTCGGGAGAGATGGGCTTCTCAGATCTCACTCACTTACTAAAATCATGCAAAACAGAGAAGTTGTAAGTGGAGCTCAATGGCTGAGTAAGAATTTGTTGTTGGATATTTTGAGCAACAGTGGAAAGTTCTTGTGAATGTGTTTAGATGAGCGCTGACTAGTGACAGAAGCAGTTAAGGTGTGATGACCAGCAGTTTTTCTCTCATGGACACACTTAATCGCATCACACCAACACACTGCTGCTCTCTTTATTGATCCTCAGTCCCGTTGTCATGGATACTGCTTCATACGCGGCCAAAAATAAAATCCAAATTTTTTAATTTAAAAGCTTTATTATGGGAAGGATCTGTCCGACTGTACATCACGCTCACTTATCCTTTGTAGCCAAAGTACACCACTGATTTCAGAAAGATTTATTAGAAAGATTATTTTATTTAAAAAAAACAGTCTCTCAAGCTTATCAAATCTGATTAAAAATACAGTAAAAATGTGAAATATTTTTGCAGTTTCAATTTCAATATACAGTACAGACCAAAAGTTTGGACACACCTTTGAACCAAAGTTTTCTTTATTTTCATGACTATGAAAATTGTAGATTCACACTGAAGGCATCAAAACTATGAATTAACACATGTGGAATTATATACATAACAAAAAAGTGTGAAACAACTGAAAATATGTCATATTCTAGGTTCTTCAAAGTAGCCACCTTTTGCTTTGATTACTGCTTTGCACACTCTTGGTATTTTCTTGATGAGCTTCAAGAGGTAGTCACCTGAAATGGTTTTCACTTCACAGGTGTGCCCTGTCAGGTTTAATAAGTGGGATTTCTTGCCTTATAAATGGGGCTGGGACCATCAGTTGTGTTGTGCAGAAGTATATATATATAGTATATATAGAATTAAATATTGTATAGAATTAAATATAATTCCACATGTGTTAATTCATAGTTTTGATGCCTTCAGTGTGAATCTACAATTTTCATAGTCATGAAAATAAAGAAAACTCTTTGAATGAGAAGGTGTGTCCAAACTATTGGTCTGTCACATGATCCTCTGAACCTTTGACTCATGCCAAGTCGAATGAACACCGAAATTCAAAAATCGTAAGGTTTAGTTTTTCCTACATGGTTTGTCTGATTTTCACCAAAATTGGCTCAGATCATCTTGAGACCTTGCTGGCAAAAAGTTACGGAATTCGAGTCGATTAGTCAAACCGTTCTCGAATAACGCACAAACAAATTCTATGAAAAGCACGCAAAAATGGACTCGAGGCAATATCTCCGCAACGGTTTGCCGTATTGAGACCAAACTTGTTGTGTGTTATAACAAGCATGACCTAAGGCTACCTGCAGTGTTTCGGCACAGTGCCACCTAGAGATATGACAATGGAGGAGCATGCTGATTTCCCTATGTCAGCTATTTTGGGTTTTGGCCATTTTGAATTTTGCCACAAAATGCTTTATGTTATGAACGCCGTTACGAAACTTGGTATGTTTCTTCGGCATCATGCCCTGATGGTAGTCAAAAAGTTTTGTGCCAATGCCACCTTGTGGCCAAAAGTTATACAGAAATTAAAAAAAAAATACTAACATTTGATTACATTGGCCTATTGTAATGATCTCAATATTCCTTGGGTCATGCCAAGAACATTGATACCAGTTATGCAAAAATTGGCCAAACTTCCTGTCCGACATTTTGATTAATGTTAAAAAAACTACTTTTTCGAATTCGTCCTAGACTGTTTGTCTTATTTTCACCAAAATCGAGTCAGATTTATGGATTTTGTGTCAATAGACAAAACCATTTTTATATAGCAATGCATCCAATTTGAGCCATGGTGCCAAAATGATTCTGAGGCTTTATCTCTGCAAAGCTTTGACATATTGACACCCAACTTAATGTGTGTTATTTTCACCTCGCACTGAACACACCACATCGATTTGAGAACAGCACCACCTATTGGTCAAAAGTGATAACCCGTTAAATCATGTTACTAGTGGTTGTTTTCATGATTTTTCAGCCATTTTGGCTAAAATCATCCTAAAATGGCTTCAATTACTCATTGCTTCAGTTGCTCTGATGCTTGTTGCCTTGCTTGCCTAGTGCTTGGCCCCGTAATTGCTGCTTGCAGCTATATTTACATTTGTTTTTATGTAGTATTTACAACACCACAGTCATTTTTATCAGTGTAGCCTTATGTTATGGTTGTGGTTATCTAAGGTCACCTGAGGTCACGTCAGATGTGTGTCATGAATACCTCGGAAGGTGGGCTGTGTGGGGTTTGATCGCGGGTGTCAGTAATCGAACGATCCCTCGCGGGGGTGACGCTCCCATCAGCGGCCCTGTGGAGGTCCTGTGTGTGTTTGTGTGTGTGTGTGTGTGTGTGTGTGTGTGTGTATCAGCCATCATGACAGTCTGCAGCCAATAACTTACAATAGCATCAAGATTACAAATGAGTAACAGATATCTGAAAAGAATTAGTAAATTAACACACACACACACACACACACACACACACATCTCTAAGGGAGGGAATATCAATTAGTTGTAGGGTAATGTAATTAGAAAAGTTTGGATAAGGTTACAAGGACACTTGTGTGTGTGAGTGCGAATGATTTTGAAAGATCATCTTACGTAAATGACTAAAGCAGATCTGTCTTAAATCACTTTGGTGAACAAATAATATAAATAAATAATATTTTGCATAAGATAACATCATTGCACTCTGTGAATGTTTTCATTCTTTTTCTTTCTTCTTTCTTTCATAAATTATATTTTTAGGACACTAATGACTTCTTTCATTGTGACATTATTTTCACGACATTAAAGTAATTGTTTTAAAACGTGAAAGGAAATAATATATACGGGTCAAAGACGTTAAGATGTCCACATTAAAAGAAATTTGCAAAAGTGATTTTATGTCCAACTACTCATTAAATATAAGTATGGTGTCTACTTTTAAAGTTTCAAATTAGTTTTTGGTGAATAAAATGACACAGTTTGGTTGGAATAATGTTACATTGTCATTCAGTGTAACAATATTTATATAAAGATTCAAACAACATGCTTATTCTGACTTGTACATATTTAAATATATAAAATAATAAGGGAGCATATTAAAGTGTATCGTGTTTTAAATGAGTAAATTCTTACTGACAAATGGGCAAAACCTAGGATAGTGACAAAATTGTATGGATCAAAAATTGTATTGGTCAAAATGATCGATTTTTGTTTTATGCCAAAAATCATTAGGATATTAAGTAAAGATCATGTTCCATGAAGACATTTTGTTAATTTTCTACCAAAAATATATGAAAACTTAATTTTTGATTAGTAATATGCATTTCTAAGAACTTCTTTTGGACAAATTTAAAGGCGATTTTTTTAAATATTTTGATCAGATTACAGATTTTCAAATAGTCTTAGTATCTCAACCAAATATTGTCCTATCCTAACAAACCATACCTCAGTTGAAAGCGTATTTATTCAGGTTTTAGATGATGTATAAATATTAATTTTAAAAAATTGACCCTTATGACTGGTTTTGTGGTCCGGGGTCAGATATAATCATTATATAATATATAATTTTATTCTATAATTAAATTATATTACATATCATTATATAATTTTAAAAATGTGCCTTAAAAATGTAATATACAAAATATACAAATATAATTGTTTTCTTCTCCCTAGAATCAACAGGACATTATGACGTTATTTTCAAGCCATTAATAAATTATTTTAATTGTACCTCGACTATTTTCTCAGTTGTCATGAAAATAATGTTTTTAAAAAAAATTAAATGGTCCATAATAGGTTGTGTGTTTTTGTATGAAAAATTGTTTTGTGTTAAGAAAATTAATTTTCAGGATCAATATCATTTTTTTTCATTAATTATAATGCCATAAATGTCCTTAATTGGCATGAATTTTTTTTCCCCTTTTGATGTTGGTGTGATTTTTATTTATTTATTTTTTTAATTTATATATTTTTTGTGATCAGAAAACAGGACAAGCTCAAGTCAGCTTCTGCAGAAACAAACAAACAAACAAACAGGAAAAGTGTCTTTTAGCTGCTCAGCACATTTACTACAGGGTTAAACACGATTCTGCAGTTTCACATGACTGTATGGGTCCGTTATGCTGCTATGTTTTTAGAAAGCCCCGAAATACAACCTGGACACATCACACACACACACACACACACACACACCTGCCTTGCTCTCTGCATGTCCCCGGTTGATGCCCAGGTGTCTCACACACACACACACACACACACACACACACACACACACACACACACACACACGGAGAGAGAGAGAGAGAGAGAGAGAGAAATGCACATGCAGTATGGTTGTATTTGCTCATCCTTGTGTTTTGCCCCTGCT
>NC_133384.1:36429514-36577484 GCF_049309525.1 Garra rufa
TTCTATGTTTGTATACATTTTATATGAATGTGTATGTTTTGCTAAATTATTTTGTATAATTTTCTAAATTATTAAAATATAAATAAATTGAAATCATTTTTTAATACTTTGCGTTTATGATGTGTATTTCTTCCAAAGCATACTCCATAAATTGTTTATAAAAAAGGAAAATAACACTTATTTTAGGACTATTGTTATTAATAATAATTAGTAGTAGTAGTAGTAGTAGTAGTAATTTTATATATGTATATCAGTGAGAGCATTGCAGTGCATTTTAGGATTGACTTGTGCAAAGAAAGTATGTTTGACTGTATTGTAATGTTGCTGCTCACCTTTTGGAAAGTCTTTATGCCTGTAACGCCTACAAAGTTGTTTACAGTGTGATGCATTAACAAACATGTTTTCTCCTGTCACATGTTGCAGGCAGGTATTGGTGGTCCTGTCCCAGCTGGAGGGGAACGCTGGATTCTCCATCACACACAGACTGGCCCATAGGAAAGCAGCGCAGGCGTCTCTGGGCGACTGGACATCTAGTAAAGCCACACACTCGCCCCAGCTCACGCCAGACACTGACGGACTGCACAGACCGCGGCCACTTTGACACACGTTTACACACACACACACACACACGCATATAGACACACTGTCCTGTCATGAAACGACATCGATGAGTTCAGACCCATGATGAAGATGATAATGATGATGAATGCACACGCAGACACTGAGAGAGTCTGGGTGGAACTACTGAGCCAATCACACGTCTGCTCGCTGAGCCAAGACCCGCCCACTGCAAACACACTCTCTCTGCGCAAGCACACGCGTGTCACCATGAGCTGCACTCACATCCCATCCTGGAGTCCTGTCATCTGACTTTACTTTATAGTCTCTTTACATGCGTTCAGACGGACAATCTCACCAAAATATTTCACATGGCTCATTTCACCCACAATCAAATGAGGAAGAAAACTTTTAGAATGGCAGAATGAAGCCTGTTTTGGGACCATTATTGTTGTTGTTACTACAATTTTAATTCAATTTTTTTCATGACAAGTAAGCACATTTTCTCTCCTGTTCCCTCCTCATTATATTATTATTATTGCCTTTATAATATTATTCTTCTTTCTCTCTCGGCTTACTCCCTTCTAATCAGGGGTCGCCACAGCGGAGTGATCTGCACAGCCGATTTGGCACATGTTTTACGCCGGGTGTCCTTCCTGACACAACCCAGTCCTGAGAGTGCACTAACTAGTGCAACCCCAGTACTGGGACATATTATTGCCTGTTTAATAATAATAATAATAATTATTATTATTATTATTTATTTTTATTTTTTAATCTTACAGTTTATTTTTTTTAGCGACAATTAAGCACATTTTCCCTCCTATTCATATTACTGTTCGACTCGTATTATTATTAATGCCATAATAATAATAATTGTAATAATAATGAAATGATTATCATTTTTATTATCATTATTATTATATTTTCAATATTTTTGGACCATTAAGAACATTGTCCCTCCAATTGCCATAATAATAATAATAGTAATAATAATAACAAAAATAATAATCATTATTTTTTTTAAATCTTAGTTTATTTTTATGACAATTTAGCACATTTCCCCTCCTATTCATATCCAAATTAAAAATAATAAGAATTGTAATAATAATGATAGCATTAATTATTATTCTTTTTATTATTATTATATTTTCAATTATATTTTTTCATGACAATTAAGCACATTTTCTCTCCTATTCCCTCCTTATTATATTATAATTAGTGTTATTATTATTGCCTTTATAATAATAATAATAATTATTATTATTAGTATTATTATAAAGGCAATAATAATTAATGCAATAATAATAATAATGATTATGATTATTATATTTTTTTTATTATTATTATTATATTTTCAATTTTATTTTTGATGACATTTAAGCACATTTTTCATCCAATTTCCTCCTGACTATATTCAGAAGCCTAAATTTAATGGAAAATGTTTAATTGTCATGAAAACAAAAATTAAACTGTAAATTTACTACTACTACTACTACTACTACTACTATTAATAATAATAATAATAATTATTATTATTATTATTACAGTTATATTAGATTATTTTTCCCCTCAATTTTCCCTATAAATTCACATTACTGTATGGTATATGAACATTTGATTTCATTTTCATTTTCATTTTTACTTTTATAATTTTGATAATTTAGAATTATCGTCACTAGATTATTACATGAATACAATATTTTACTCTATTATATTAAAAGTAAAAAAAAAAATTAAGTTTTTTTTATTATTATTGAAACCACATTACAAGTACAACAAATGTTCAAATGTTATTATTAATGTTAATATTTTTAAAATGTAATTAGTACTTACCGGTAATTTAAATAGCAAATATCATTATTTTTCCATAATTTTTCTATAATGAAGTTTTGTTTTTTTGTGGGAACATTATTGTCATCTGAACTTGGGGCAAAAATGTGTGCAATTGTCACAATGCAGATGATCATAAAATCTTTTCTTTAATCTATGGGTGAAATGTGCCTAGATCTGGACATGTTTTGTGAGATTGAGCTTTAATGCCGTTCTGACAGCCAATCAGCATCCTGTTCTGTGATCACATGTTCTGAATAATTAGTAATGTTACGACAAATGGCGATACTTGATTTTAATGAAAGGCCACGTGTGGCAAATGAGAGGTTTGCGTGTTTGAATGCACATGTGGGAAGCATCTTTTTTAATTTATTTCTGTCGTGTTTTAGTAAAGAAGCACAAGAGAAGCTGCTGAATGAGAGCTGATCTGCAGAGACTCATGGGAATGTGATCAGCAGGTCCATCATGTGTGTTGGACTTTATTTGTGCACTGAGCGTCTGATGTGTGTGTTTTGTGTCGGTCAGTGTCTCCCTCTGTTGGTGTGTGTCGGTCTGATCATGTGACGTCACTCACACACACACACACACACACACACACACACACACACACTTTCTGTCTTTCTTTTGTAAATTGTACAGCGCTGTTCCCCTCTGCACAATCCCGTCTCAAGTACTCGCTGTAATTATACAGATCTCTTGTCGGCCAGGAGTATAATATGTAGAGTATTTTATTGATTCTTGGACAAAAAAAAAAAAATGTATAAAAGTTTAAAATCTGTACGGTTCCTTTGCAATCTCAGGTTCTGTTGGACCAAATGACAAATAAAGTTTTTGTTTTGTTTCCTTTTTTTTTTAAATCAAGAAACGTGAGTTGCTGGCTTATTTTTATTTGTCACATTGTTTTTTCTCATCTTAAAGGTGTAGTGTGTCTTTTTGACAGCTTCTTCCATTGTTTCTTCCCATTCTCAGACACGACGTTCAAGCGAGTTGCCAGATTTAGGACACTCGACCAAAAACAAGTGCAGGTGACAAAAGGAAGCCTTACACAGAGTTGATTTATCTGCGTTTTAATATTTCTCTGCTTATAGAGCTTTTATCTCTGAGCCAGTTTGTTTGCTGCCTTCAATGGCTTCAATACGCTGTATTTTCCACTAACTGGTGTTGAAATACTATTGGTTAAACTGGCAGTGGGTGGAAACATTTTTTCCCTAAAATTTTATAAATTTGGGAAGATTCGATAGATGCAAAGTTCACTTTAGAAGCCTGTTTCTGCCATTGATTTGTTTTTGTTTTTTGTTTTTTTAAAGGTGCTTGCGACTTTTTGTCTCACAATTCTGACTTTTTTTTCTCTGAATTGTGAGATATAAACTTGCAATTGCAAATTATAAAGTCAAAAATGCGAGATACAATCACAATTCTGACTTGTGATAAACTCACAATTGCAAGAAATAACCTGCAATTGTGACTTTTTTTCTTGCAATTGCAAGTTTATATCTCAATTCTGACTTTTTTCTTAGAATTGTGACTTTTTTCTTAGAATTGTGAGACATAAACTTGCAATTGCAAGTTATAAAGTCCAATTTTAAGGTGGAAAAAAATTGCAAGTTTGTCGCAATTTTGACTTAACTTGCAGTTGAGTATTATAAAGTCAGAATTGTGAGATATAGACTCGGAATTCCGAGTTTTAAAGTCAAAATGCGAAAGAGTCACAATTTTGACTTTTTCTCACGTTTCCATGAATAAACTCAATTGTAAGATAAACAATTGTAAGAAATAAAGTCAGAATTGCGAGATAAAAACCTGCACTTTTCACTTTTTTTCCTTGCGCTTGCAAGTTTCTTGCAATTGTGACTTTTTTTCTCAGAATTATGAGATAGAAACTCGCAATTACGAGTTATAAGTTCAATTTTGAGTTTATATCTCACAATTCTGATTTAATAACCTGCAGTTGCATGTTATAAATTCAGAATTGCATGATATATAGACTCACAATTGTGAGTTATAAAGTCACAATGCTGACGGGGTTTTTTTTCAGAATTGGGATATAAACACAATTGCGAGAGATATAAAAGTCAGAATTGATTTTTATTATTTGAATTTTTTTCCCAAAATTTGCAAATTTGGGAGGACTGGATAGAGACAAAGTTCATTTTAGAAGCCTGTTTCTGCCACTGAATAAAAAAAAAAAGGTGATTGTGACTTTTGGTCTCACAATTCTGACTTTTTTATCAGAATTGTGAGAAATAAACTTGCAATTGCATTTTAAGTTAGAATTGCGAGATATAAACTTGCAATTGGGTGTTATAAAGTCAAAAATGCGAGATATAGTCGCAAGACTTTTTTTTTCTAAGACTTTTTTTCTCAGAATTGCAAGATTATATCTCACAATTCTCACTTTTTTCTTGCAATTCTCACTTTTTTCTCAGAATTGCAAGATATAAACTCACAATTGCGAGAAATAAAGTCAGAATTGTGCAATGTAAACTCACAATTGCAAATTTGTCTCAATTTTGACTTAACTTGCAGTTGAGTATTATAAAGTCAGAATTGTGAGATATAGACTCGGAATTGCGAGTTATAAAGTCAAAATGCGAGATAGAGTCACAATTCTGACTTTTTCTCAGATTTCCATGATAAACTGACAATTGTAAGAAATAAAGTCAGAATTGTGAGATTAAAACCTGCAGTTTTCACTTTTTTCCTTGCACTTGCAAGTTTATATCTCAATTCTCACCTTTTTCTTGCAATTGTGACTTTTTTTCTCAGAATTATGAGATAGAAACTCGCAATTACGAGTTATAAGTTCAATTTTGAGTTTATATCTCACAATTCTGATTTAATAACCTGCAGTTGCATGTTATAAATTCAGAATTGCATGATATATAGACTCACAATTGTGAGTTATAAAGTCACAATGCTGACAGTTTTTTTTTTTTCAGAATTGGGATATAAACACAATTGCGAGAGATATAAAAGTCAGAATTGATTTTTATTATTTTAATTTTTTTCCCAAAATTTGCAAATTTGGGAGGACTGGATAGAGACAAAGTTCATTTTAGAAGCCTGTTTCTGCCACTGAATAAAAAAAAAAGATGATTGTGACTTTTGGTCTCACAATTCTGACTTTTTTTATCAGAATTGTGTCCTATTAAGTTTATATCTCAATTCTGACTTTTTGTGACCTTTTTTATCAGAATTGTGAGATATAAACTCGCAATTGCGAGTTATAAAGTCCAATTTTAAGGTAAAAAAAACTGAGTTTACATCACAATTTTGACTTAACTCGCAGTTGAGTGTTATAGTCAAAATTGTGAGATTAAGTCAAAATGATATATATATATATATATATATATAAACACACACTTTTAATACTTTTTTTTCCCAAATTTTTTTTTACAAATTTGGGAGGATTCGATAGATGCAAAGTTCACTTCAGAAGCCCGTTTCTGCCACTGAATAAAAAAAGGTGATTGCAACTTTTTGTCTCACAATTCTTTTTTATCAGAATTGTGAGAAATAAACTTGCAATTGCATTTTATAAAGTTAGAATTGCGAGATATAAACTTGCAATTGGGTGTTATAAAGTCAAAAATGCGAGATATAGTCGCAAGACTGACTTTTTTTTTCCTCAGAATTGTGAGATAAAACCTGCAATTTTGACTTTTTTTCTTGCAATTGCAAGTTTATATCTCAATTCTGACTTTTTGTGACACTTCTCACAATTGCGAGTCTTAAAGTCCAATTTTAAGGTGAAAAAAATTTGCAAGTTTGACAGTTTTGACTTAACTTGCAGTTGAGTATTATAAAGTCAGAATTGTGAGATATAGGCACAATTGTGAGTTATAAAGAAATGTGAGATGTAAAGTCACAAGAATTGCGATACAAACTCAAAATTGCGAGAAGTAAAGTCAGAATTTATATATATATATTGTAAGATATAAACTTACAATTCTGAGAAAAAGTCAGATTTGTGAGATATAGTCAGAATTCTGACTCTTTTTGTCAAAATTGTGAGATATAAACTCACAAATGCAAGAAATAAAGTCAGAATTGCAAGATAAAAACTCACAATTCTGACTTTTTTCTTGCAATTGCAAGATTATATCTCACAATTTTCACTTTTTTCTTGCAATTCTCACTTTTTTCTCAGAATTGCCAGATATAAACACAGTTGTGAGTTATAAAGTCAAAAATGTGAGATATAGTCACAATTCTGACTTTTTTCTCAGAATTGCATGATATAAACTCACAACTGCAAGAAATAAAGTCAGAATTGTGCAATGTAAACTCACAATTGTGAGTTATAAAGTCAAAAATGCAAGATATCAAGTCTGTTTTTTTCTCTGAATTGTTTTTTTCTTGCAATTGCAAGATTATATCTCACAATTCTCACTTTTTTTCTTTCAATTCTCACTTTTTTTTCTCAGAATTGCAAGGTATAAACTCACAATTTTGAGTTATAAAGTAAAAAATGTGAGATATAGACACAATTCTGACTTTTTTCTCACAATTGCATGATATAAACTCACAATTGCAAGAAATAAAGTCAGAATTGTGCGACATGAACACAATTGTGAGTTATAAAGTCAGAAATGCAAGATATCAAGTCTGACGTTTTTTCTCTGAATAGTTTTTTTCTTGCAATTTCAAGATTATATCTCAGTTCTCACTTTGTTTCTTGCAGTTCTCACTTTTTTCTCAGAATTGCAAGATATAAACTCTCAATTCTGAGAAAAAAAGTCAGAATTGCACATTTTTATCATGCAAGTCTGAGAAAAAAGTCCAAATTGTGACTTTATTTATCAGAATTGGGAGTTTATATCTCGCAAATTCGACTATGACACTATCTCAATTCTGAGAAAAAAAAGTCAGAATTGCAAGATGTAAACTGTGTGATAAAAATCACTTAATCCTCAATTCTGTGCACTTTTTAAACAGTTAGGCCAACTGTTTCTGCATTTTCTCTGAATTAAATTGAATAAGTGAAAGTATGTTTTAATCTCAATTACTGCAATTATAGGTAAATTAACTTTTTTTTAACTATCCACCTTATTCTTAAATGTGCAAGTACGTCAATAAGTGAGACTTCTGGGAAAATAAGGTTGATACAATACAACCAATTCAATGTGCGTGTAATTCTCTGTTTTGTGAAATGCAAACATTAATTTTAAATGCTGTTTGTTAAATGTTGTTTTAATAGAATGTCAAAATTTTTTTGGGTTATATAGTATAAAAAAAGCAAAACTGAACTGAACTGGTGACTGAAATTTGGGTACGCTGAATGAAGTAAAATTAGTAGTAATAAATAGCCAGTGGGTGTCTGTATCTGCTGGAGGTCTCTGCGTAACTCTAGAGCTGCTGAAGTGCTCTGGGGAACGGGATTCTGCAGGGTAAGGAAAATCTTTTGAGTAATTTGAACATGTTCCCAGAGACCTGGACCTGGACGAATGTTCGTCCCAAAAAAGGAGAGAGGGATGACAACGAGAGGTGGAGTTACTGAGGAGAAGCTCAGCAGCACATTGGGACTGGATCTGGATTTCATGAAGTTTCTGCTTCTGAGAGCTGAACATTTACAGATTGCTGTTTGACTGTGAGTATTATATCTCAAGCTGTTATATTTTTCGGTAGTGATCACTTGTTAGTTTATAGGGTCTTGAGTGTGAAGGTTGAAATATATTAGAAATAATTTTCCAATCAGCTGATTTGAGTGTTAAATATCTGCTGTGGTTTTACTTCATATATAACAGACCTATGTTGCCTTCTTTCACACTGTAAAAATGACAGTGAATTTAATGGTAAAAAACTGTAAAAATGCTACGGTAAAAACCTGTGAAATGGTTAACGGTAAGTTCCCCTTCTATATACAGTGAAAAACTGTGTTGGACATTGTATTTAATTTTACGGTAGTATACCGTTTTTGGAAGTGAAAAAGAAGGTAAGATTTACAGTGAATAACCGTACATTGACATTCCCAGAATTCCCTGAATTTCATTTTTTATTTGATTTTTTTTTTTGTTGAAATAACTTCATCTTAATTTTGTACATTAGGGTTGTATGTTACATCTAATGTTGATAAATTAATGTTTTTTGCATTATTTCAGTTTTATGTGTGTTACCATGATGGTGTTTAGTGTTTGTGTGAATGACACTGTGCACCTTCTATATATGTTGTTATTTAAAACCTCCGTGCGATGGGCTTTGGATTATCATGTGATGTTGTCATCACCACCTGCTTTTGGTGGTTATCATTGTATTACAAAGGTACAAAACAGATTTCAGTGCTTCAAAAAGTTGGTACATTACCATTATTTGAGTTACGGTTTTTAGAATGAAATTACGGTATTTACCTGTAAATTTAAGTGAAAACCTTAAAATGTAAAACATTGCTACCGTATTTTTTACGGTAAAATTCTGGCAACCACAGCTGCCAGTTTTTTACCGTAAATTTTACGGATTTTTTTTTTACAGTGCACTTTTTATGGTTTTAAAGATTGATGGCTTTGTTTGTGAGTATCTTGGATGTCAAATACGCTCCTGACGTGTTTTCTCATCATGTTTGTTCAGATTATTTCTTTATATGATGCCCTAAAATCAAACAATGTTAAGGTTGAGATCAGTAAGACATTTTAAGAGGAAAATTATACTTTTATTTCATATGGATGCATTAAATTGATCAAAAATGACAGTTACGACATTTATAATGCTACTAAAGATTTCTATTTCAAATAAATGCTGTTCTTTTAAACTTTCTGTTCATCAAAGAATCCTGAAATGTATCACGATTTACACAGAAATATAAAGCGGCACGACTGTTTTAAGCAGCAAACCAAAATATTAGAATGATTTCTGAAGGATCATGTGACACTGAAGACTAGACTGGAGTAATGATGCTGACAAAATTAGCATTTAATCATGCTAGAAACATGCTAACAACATGTTAATCATGCTACAAAATGCTAATCATGCTAACAACATGCTAGTAACAAACTAGCAGCATGCTAGTAACTTGTTAATCATGATACAACATGCTAATCATGCTAGTAACTTGCGAATCATGCTAGAAACATTGCTAACAACAATGCTAATAACTTGTAAATCATGTTAAAAACATGATAGCAACATGTTCATCATGCTAGAAACATGCTAGTAACTTTCTAATCATTCTAGACACATGCTAGCAACATGGTAATCATGTTAAAACATGCTAACAACATGCTAATCATGTTAAAACCTGCTAATCATGCAAGCAACATGCTAGCAACTTGCTAATCATTCTAGACATGTGCTAGCAACATGGTAATCATGTTAAAACATGCTAACAACATGCTAATCATGTTAAAACATGCTAATCATGGAAGCAACATGCTAGTAACTTGCTAATCATGCTAGAAACATGTTAAAACATGCTAATCATGTTAAAACATGCTAACAACATGCTAATCATGTTAAAAACATGTTAACAACATGTTAATCATGTTAAAACATGCGAATCATGCAAGCAACATGCTAGTTACTTGCTAATCATGCTAGAAACATGCTAACAACATGTTAATCATGTTAGATACATGCTAATGATGTTGAAACATGCTAATCATGTGAAAACATGCTAGTAACTTGTTAATGTTATAGAAACATGCTAGCATCCTGCAAGTAACTTGCTAATCATTCTAGACATGTGCTAACAACATGCTAGTTATGCTAAAAAATGCTAGAAACATGCTAGTAACTTGCTAATCATGCTAGAAACATGCTAATAACTTGTTAATCATGTTAGAAACATGCTAGCAACTTGCTTGTCATGCTAGAAACATGCTTATCATGCTAAACATGCTAACAACACGCTAATAATGCTTGGTAGTTGGTAGTTAATCGCTAATCATGCTAGAAACATGCTAGTAACTCGCTAATCATGCTAGCAACATGCTAGCTAATCACAAAAATAAATTGTGATTAACAATATATTGACATAGAAAACACTTGTTTTAGCTCATAATAATATTTAACAATTTTACTGTATTTTTATCAAACAAATGCAGCTTTGGTGAGCAGAAAAGTCTTTCTTCAAAAATGTTAGAATTTATTTGCATTGTAGTAATGATATGTTTACAGTACGCTATCAACAATTATACATGTCCTTAACTGTCATTAAAATAAATTGCTCAACGCTTACTGGTCATCAGATAAAGAGCATTTTCTTTATGCAAAGTTTTTAAATTTTAGGTTGAAATATGACCCAAAATATATGTTGTTATGTAGTCACAGTGTGCGTATTTCTACTTCTGAGCTCATGAAGCTGGACTGAGATGTGAGCTATTTCAGATTTAGGCCGTGAATCAAAAGAAACACATACTTGAATCAAAAAAAGGTCACAAATGAACCGAAATCTCCTGTTGTCAACACTTAATGAACTCTGTGTGTGTGTGTGTGTGTGTGTGTGTGTGTGTGTGTGTGTGTGTGTGTGTGTGTGTGTGTGTGTGTGTGTGTGTGTGTGTGTGTGTGTGTGTGTCTGAAGAGCTCATCCAGAATGGCCGGTCCAGTTCCAGCACTCCCAGACTCTTTTACTCCGAGTCCGGACAGCGTTTACTCAGATCAGTTTGGCTTTTACTCTCTGGATAGTCACGTTCCTGGTCTTTCTAAAGTCATCCTAGACAAACTCAACATGAAAGACTACAAAGAATACAGGTGAGAAACTCACACTCCTAGTGGAGAACCAGTTTGTGGTGGTTCAGACAGTGTTGCCAGATTGGGCTTCTTTTGATCGGCTTGGACCGGAGAATAACGCATTGGGCGGGTAGACAAAATTGGGGCTGCTTTAAAAAAATAAAAGCCGCCCAATCAGCTGCTTTTTTCTTCGCTCTTATCATTAGTCATTGTTATTTTAATACCTTCGAGCTCAAAGTATCACAGTAATATAATGTGTAGTGCAGTCATCAACTCATTTTTGCTTAACGCAACCCTTACTGGTTTAGTTTAACAGAGACCTGTCAATCAATTTACGTCTTTAACGTTAGTGAGATGTGATAACTTGTGAGTTGTGAATATGCAGCTTATTCATTTATTCATTTTAAGTAATTGCGATGGCAAAGTGGCCTAAATATAAGTTACACGATAAAAAGTCTAAGTGGATTACACGTGGTGAGAGATGAATAGAAGACTTCTAAATATAATTGTAACTGAAATAAGAAAACGTGGGTGTGTGCATGAACGTAAATGCCAGCTACATTACATTTGTTTCTCATCACTTTATTGTGCACTTTTTGCACAGAAATTAGCATATTTTTACTGTGGACATTGAAAATGATGCATGTGTTTTTCCAAGGGTTAAAGTCATCGGTTAATTTCCACTTTGAAAAGAAGACTTTTTATGCATATTTTCGGACTGTTTTGATCCATATTCCTGTGAAATTGATTTATCTTTATTTTATTTTGTCATTATTCTTTTTTTAAAGAGATAAAAATGGTCCTTATCAACCTTGACATGGCAATAAAATTCTCATTATTTTGGCAGTTAAAATTTGGGCTGGTTTTTGTTGAAGTGGGCGGGTTTTGGTGAGCTTTTGGGCTGGAAATCGTCAACCCGATCTGGCAACACTGGGTTCAGATGAGGCCACTCTCTCTCTCTCTCTCTCTCTCTCTCTCTCTCTCTCTCTCAGGGCAGCGCTGGAGGGCAAAGGAAAGGTGAAGTTTCGTTCTCACAAAGAGATGTTTCAGAATCTAGAAGAAACGTTCAAATTCTGCGCCTGCTGCTCCAAACTACCGTCCAACCTTCCAGACCCGAAAGCACTCAAACGCTGCATTAAGTGAGTAGAAACCCATCACAATATCTCTGTTAAAGGAACACTCCACTTTTTTTGGAAATAGGCTCATTCTCCAACTCCCCCCGAGTTAATAAGTTGAGTTTTACCGTTTTGAAATCCATTCAGCCGCTCTCCTGTTCTGGCGATATCACTTTTAGCATAGCTTAGCATAGATCATTGAATCCTATGAGACCAGTAGCATCACGTTCAAAAATGACCAACGAGTTTCCATATTTGTCCTATTTAAAACGTGACTCTTCTGTAGTTATATCGTGTACTAAGACCAGTGGAAAATGTAAAGATGCGATTTTCTAGGCTGATAAGATTAGGAACTACACTCCCATTCCGGCGTAATAGTCAAGGAAGTTTGCTGCTGTAATATGGCTGAAGCTGGAGCAGTAAAATGCGTGATATTACTCTGCCTGCTTCGGCCATATTACGGCAGCAAACTTTCTTGAATATTACGCCGGAATGGGAGTGTAGTTCCTAATCTTATCAGCCTAGAAAATCGCAGCTTTACATTTTCCGCCGGTTTTAGATATAACTACAGAAGAGTCAAGTTTTAAATAGGACAAATATGGAAACTCGTTGGTCATTTTTGAACGCGATGCTATTGGTCTAATAGGATTCAATGATCTGCTAATGTATGAATAAAAAGCAGCAAATAAGCAGCAAATCAGCATATTAGAATTATTTCTGAAGGGTCATGTGACACTTAAGACTGGAGTAATGATGCTGAAAATTCAGCTTTGCATCACAGGAATAAATTACATTTTAACATATATTGACATAGAAACAGCTATTTTAAATTGTAATAATATTTTACAATTTTATTATAATAGAAGAGAATATGTCTGTTTTATCATTATATATATAGAGTCAGAATTGTGAGTTTATAATTCACATTTTGAGATATAAACAATCATGAATTTCCTTTTTTTTTAAATTCTGAATTATTCAGAATTCTGAGTCAGAATTAATTACCTCACAATTACCTCTTAATTACCCTAGAAAATCGCAGCTTTACATTTTCCGCCGGTATTAGTTCATGATATAACTACAGAAGAGTCAAGTTTTAAATAGGACAAATATGGAAACTCGTTGGTCATTTTTGAACGCGATGCTATCGGTCTAATAGGATTCAATGATCTATGCTAAGCTATGCTAAAAGTGATATCGCCAGAACAGGAGAACGGCTGAATGGATTTCAAAACGGTAAAACTCAACTTATTAACTCGGGGGGAGTTGGAGAATGAGCCTATTTCCAAAAAAAGTGGAGTGTTCCTTTAACCACCAGTTAACCAATTAAAAAGGTTTCTACTGTGGCATTTAAATTGTTTTACCAGTAAAATTACAAAGATTTTACATTTGAGGCTTTGAGGTTCTCACTGAAACATGCATCTTTTTCTGTTTTACAATTTCCAAAAAAAGTGGAGTGTTCCTTTAATGTCAGCAGGTTACTGAATATAAAACACATTTCCTATAGCTCCAAGGACAAAATATGACTGAAATCTCATTTCAGTTTTCTAATTGTTTAAATGGATGAAAAAATAGCAAACATGAAATGAAAAATAGCAAATACAAACAAAACAAAACTTTTGGAAACCACAATTGCAACACCAAAATAAATTTGAAAAAAACTTAAAATAAAACTTTAAACACAATATAAATTAACATTCTCTAATTGTATTTAATATTTTTTTATACAGTAATAAAAAAAATTTTCACTTGTTATTTTATGTTTTTGGAAGTGGATCTTCACTATCCATATCTCATTTTGAGCATAAATTATGTTCTTTATACAAATCTAATATTTTAATTGTAATTGATGTTTATTGTAAGTGACAATCTCAGAATATAAGTTTATATGTTATATTTTTATTCCATAAGGATGCATTAAATTGATCAAAATGACATTTATAATGTTACAAAAGATTTATATTTAAAATAAATGCTGTTTTTTTTTTTTTTTTTTTTTTTTTTTACATTTTTATTCATCAAAGGATCCTAAAAAATAATAAGCAGCAAATCAGCATATTAGAAAGAGTAATGATGCTGAAAATTCAGTTTTGCATCACAGGAATAAATTACATTTTAATATATATTGACATAGAAACAGCTATTTTAAATTTCAATAATATTTTACAATTTTATTGCAATAGAAGAGAATATGTCTGTTTTATCATTATATATATAGAGTCAGAATTGTGAGTTTATAATTCACATTTTGAGATATAAACAATCATGAATTTCCTTTTTTAAGTCAGAATTAATTACCTCACAATTTAATTTTATGCCACAATTCTGAGATATAAGCTTGCAATTTTAGGGGAAAACAGTTGATATAATCATCTGATATATTAATGAGACGAAGTCCAAACCCGTTGTCCCAGCTGGCGCTGTCTCTCCTGTGGCGGGTGAAGGTCGTATCACAGTCCTCTTGTAGGGTTCTGCCCTTCAGAACATTATCACCCGCTTATTAGCATGCAGAACTAATGCAGGATTTTAACACTTCTGTCTGAACAGCAGCAGATAATGCTGTGTGCTAACGTGCTAATGCTAACACCTCTCACCCATGTTCTGTCCCAACCCGCATTGCTTATCATAAAGCATTAAACGATTAATAAATCATGTGGTACAGCCAACATTAACTATAGTAAAACCATGTCAACCTTATGGCCTTATGAAAACAATCCATTTATTTTGAATCTGTTTTCTACAGGAAGAACAGTTGAACTGTGGTAAATTGTAGTTAAACCACTGCAACCACGGTCTTTTAAATATTTATTTGCAGGAAGATGATTTAAAGTAGGCCTTGAAATTGACTCTTTGAAATTTTAGGCCTGGAAAACCCCAGAAAGTAGTATGAAGTAAGTGTTTAATTTTTTTCAATAAGCGCATATCTTTTTATAGGTTTTTATAGGTCTTTTTACTTTATAACATATAGATACTGTATAACATACTAGGCTACATGTCACTTAATTTTATAAATGATAATATATTTATATAAAAATATTAAATAAATATATTTCATATAAGTATTTTTAAAAATATATATATAAAAATATTAAATAAATAATATATATATATAAATTATGCTATATTGTGTGTTTGTGTGTGTGTGTGTGTGTGTGTGTGTGTGTGTGTGTGTGTGTATGTATCAAATAAATAAATTATATAAACATTATAAATTATATTTAGTATTTAAATTCATATATTTATAATATATAAATATAACACTAAATATAATATAAATTTAATTATACATTTTATTAATGTATATATTTATATAAAATATCAAATATATATATATATTCGAATTTATTTTTTTTTTTTTTTACCTTTTTTATGTATTACATATCATCTTATCATAGTTGCTTATGTCCCTTTTGTCTTTGCCAGCTGTTCTCTTAAAACCCGATACCAATTTTTAGCCTTTGTGCAAAGGGGAAACGTTTACGACAGAGTCACACACACCGCATGATGTCGACGGCACAATAAAAACTTAAAGTACTAAAATGATGAGAGCAGCTTCTAAAAATGGCACAGACCTTTTATCCTTCTGTTGAAGCCTCGACTCATACGTGTTGAAGTGCTGATATTACGCAACATGCTTAGCACTAGCTTTGTATTAACTCTTCATCGTCTCATTTTGTACTCCCAGGTGTCTGAACGTCTATTACTGCAGTAAAGACTGTCAGAAAAAGGACTGGTCTTTGCATAAAAAGTTCTGCAAGATGCTCCATAAGGTGTCCATGGACAGGCTGGTGGAGTGGCTCATTCACACAGGTCAGAGGAAACTGTTCGTATAGAGACAGAGCGACTCCTTGTCATTTCTGACTTACAACAAAAAACAGAAAAATGTCTAAAAGCAGCTACAGTGGTGTGAAAAAGTGTTGGCCCTCTTCCTGCATATTTGTCACACTTTAATGTTTCAGATCATCAAACAAATGTAAATATTAATCAAATAACACAAGTAAACACAACATGCAGTTTTTAAATTAAGTTTTTTTTTATGAAGGCATTACAAAAGCCAAACCCACGTGGCCCTGTGTGAAAAAGTGTTTGCCCCCGTTAAAACATAACTGTGGTTTATCACAACTGAGTTCAGTTTCTGTAGCCACAGCCAGATCTGATTACTGCCCCACCTGTTCGCAATCAAGAAATCACTTAAATAGGACCTGACTGACAAAGTGAAGATCCTCAAAAGCTACACATCATGTTGAGATCCAAAGAAATTCAGGAACAAATGAGAATGCAAGTAATTGAGATCTATCAGTCTGGAAAAGGTTATAAAGCCATTTCTAAAACTTTGGGACTCCAGCAAACCACAGTGAGAGCCATTATCCACAAATGGCGAAAACATGGAACGGTGGTGAACCTTCCCAGGAGTGGCCAGCTGACCAAAATTACCCCAAGAGTGCAGCGACGATTCATCCAAGAGGTCACAAAAGACCCCACAACAACATCTAAAGAACTGCAGGCCTCTCTTGCCTCAGTTAAGGTCAGTGTTCATGACTCCACCATAAGAAAGAGACTGGGCAAAAATGGCTCTGCATGCCAGAGTTTGCTGCTGAGTAAAAAGAACATAAAGGCTCGTCTCAGTTTTGCCAGAAAACATCTTGATGATCCCCAAGACTTTTGGGAAAATACTCTGTGGACTGATGAGACAAAAGTTGAACTTTTTGGAAGGTGTGTGTCCCATTACATCTGGCATAAAAGTAACACAGCATTTCAGAAAAAGAACATCATAGCAACAGTAAAATCTGGTGGTGGTAGTGTGATGGTCTGGGGCTGTTTTACTGCTTCTGGACCTGGAAGACTTGCTGTGATAAAAGGAACCATGAATTCTGCTGTCTACCAAAAAATCCTGAAGGACAATGTCTGGCCATCTGTTTGTGACCTCAAGCTGAAGCGAACTTGGGTTCTGCAGCAGGACAATGATCCAAAACACACCAGCAAATCCACCTCTGAATGGCTGAAGAAAAACAAAATGAAGACTTTGGAGTGGCCTAGTCAAAGTCCTGGCCTGAATCCTATTGAGATGCTTTGGCATGACCTTAAAAAGGCGGTTCATGCTCGAAAACCCTCCAGTGTGGTTGAATTACATGAATTCTGCTGAGATGAGTGGCCAAAATTCCTGTACAGCGCTGTAACAGACTCATTGCAAGTTATGGCAAACGCTTGATTGCAGTTGTTGCTAAGGGTGGCCCACTTTTTCACACAGGGCCATGTGGGTTTAGATTTTGTTTTCCCTTCATAATAAAAAACTTCATTCAAAAACTGCATGTTGTGTTTACTTGTGTTATCTTTGATTAATATTTAAATTAGTTTGATGATCTGAAACATTAAAGTGTGACAAACATTCAAAAAAATAAAATATCAGGAAGGGGGCCAACACTTTTTCACACCACTGTATGTAACAAGGTGTACAGTAAAAAAGCTAAAAAAAAACACAGAACTACGTTTTTATAAGCTGTCGACCTAAAAAACGAGCGTTTAAGGACACAAAAGTAAAGTGCAACGCATCGTATTACTCTGAGAATTACGCCCACTGGGGAAATGTATCAGCGACAGTAAACATTCATTATTTTTAACCATGTCAAAGGATTATTTCACCACCCTGAAAGGAGGAGATATATTGAGAAACTAAATTTTATTAGTCTATGTCAGAACTCCTTTTCTTTACCTTCCTTTTGTTGGAGAAATGATCCAACTGAATGGCCCAACGTGAAATACCATCTACAACTATTTGTGTCCTTGAACACTCGTTTTTTGGGTCAACAGCTTATAAAAACATAGTTCTGTATTTGTTAGCTTGTTTACTGTACACCTTGTCTCATAGCAGCTTTTAGACATTGTTCTGTTTTTTGTTATAAGTCAGAAATGACAAGGAGTCCGCTTCCAGCAATACAAAGTCAATGGAGAGCACTGGATTGTTTTCCCCCCAGTGTGGGCGTGGCCTAAATGCACTCTGTCTCTATGTGTTTGGGGTTGAAAGATGTTGCTAAGTTACCATTCTGTCAATCATCCTGTGCTCCAATAGGAGATCTTCCTTTCCCTACGGAGGTGTGGTCTCGTCCCGCTAAAGACGTCAGGTGTTGGGACGACTGGGTCTCCATGCAGGGAGATCTGACGCCTCGTCTGGACACCATTTTGTCTGGACAAAACATGACAGACCTCTGGACCAATGTCTGCAGGCCGAGGCCGGAGGAGGCGGAGCTTCGCAAGTCTGTGTGGCGGGTTTGCAGCGAATTGTTCTCTCGGTCACTGACGGTGGGCCTCGGGATTCAGATGGCCCGTCTGGACCCGTATTCCCGTCCTCTGACCGTACATCTAGTCGGGGCCGGTCACAACGAGACCCTGGGAGCCAGAACCACTGACATGGATGAGCTCAGCCGTATGTTTCCAGGCCACCAAGGGCTGGAGGTGGTGATGGTGGGGCCCGAGGTGGTTCAGGGGCCCATCATGAGGCCCCCGCTGAGAGCGTTCGGACCCCGGGGAAAAGTTTACATTAGTGGTTACAAGGGCCTCTACCATCAGTTTTGGGAGGAAGTTGTGGAGAAAGGAGAAGCCGCCAAACCAGATCTAGTGGTCGGATTTCATCCAGGTACAAACAAACACATGCAAAATATTAACCATACATAAAATTAAAACTATTAAAAATAATTTTTGGTAATTGAGGTGCAGCTGAAATAAAATAAAATAAAATAAAATATAAGTATTTGATGAAAAAATTTAACTTATGTAATTAAAAGTTTCAATTAATGTACTAAAAGTACAAAAATTAAAACATAAAGTAAAAACAGTAAAAAGTGAACAGTTGGATCAACTTAAAAAAATTACTTCAATTGGTAACACCTAAAAAATTTAAGTTGATTGAACTAAGATTATTTAAGTGTGATTGACCAGACTTAGATAATATTAGTTCAATCAACTTAATTTTTTTAGGTGTTAGCAATTGAAGTAATTTTTTTAAGTTGATCCAACTGTTCACTTTTTACAGTGTATATAAATAATACAACTAAAAATAGAACAACAAAATGACAAAAAGGTCAATTAAATTAAAATCAATGAGTAAACTGAAAATAACCTAAAATATTAGGATTAACATTTTCTTTAGTAAATTTTATAAAATAAAAGTAATCCTTAAAATGTTTATTCTTAAAAAATACTAAATAGTGTGATTTATTTATTTATTCGTTTTTTATTTTAGTTTAGTTAGTTATTTTTAGTTTTATGAACTATTTTTTATTTCATTTTATTTCTTAAATACTGCAATTTTTTATTTATCATTTATTATTTTTTAAGTCATTTAAATAAATAAATTAAAAAAAATTTTTTTTAAATGTTCATTCTTAAATAAATACTAACTACTACTAACTACTACTAACTATTTATTTATTTTTATTTTTGTACATTTCTCTTTAGCTTTAATTTATATTTTTTCCGCTTTAGTTTTGGTAATCATAGTACTTTAACGTAATTTTTTTTTAATTTAATTTTAGTGGCCAAGGCCACATTTCTCATTTTTGCTTAAGTTTAGTTTTATGATCTAATTCTTTTATTTTATTTTATTTCTTAAATTATTAAATACTGCAATTTTTTATTTATAATGTATTATTTTTAAGTTATTTAAATTAATGAATAAACACACATTAAAAGTATTATTTTTTTTTTGTATATTTCTCTTTAGCTTTAATTTATATTTTTTCAGTTTTACTTTTAGTAATTGTAGTACTTCAACTTTTTTTATTTAATTTTAGTGGCCAAGGCAACAAGTTCTTAGTTTTAGTTTTATCATCTAATACTTTTATTTTATTTTATTTTATTTATTAAATTAATAAATACCGTATTTTTTATTTGTAAGTTATTTAAATAAATAAATACAAAATTTAATTAAATTAAAAAGGTTTTTTTTTTAATTACTAAATACTGTAATATTTTTTATAATTGAGTATTTTTAGTTTTTAATTATATTTTTAGTATTATTTATTTACTATGAATGTATTTCTAAATATTTAATTAGCTTTTATTTGTAAATTTAATATTTTTTTGTTGAAAGTAATTTTATTATTTTTATTATTTTATGTATATTTCTCTTTAGCTTTAATTTAGATTTTTTAAATTTTCATTTTGGAAATTGTGGTACTTCAACTTAACAACTTTTTTTTTTATTTAATTTTAAATTTAAATATAATTTTCAGTTCTAATTTTTTCTTTCAGTTCATAAGTTTAATTTTATCATCCAATACTTTATTTTATTTTATTTATTTACATTTTTTTTTTTTTATTACCAAAAAAATTTAATGGTTTTAGTTTCAAAAGCTTATGCTCACAACATCAAACCTCTATAACATATAACGAATTAACATCAAAACACGCTATATACTAATAAATTCACACAGTAATTACCTAAATATTTTACTACAAAAAAAAAGTCAGTTAGAAGAAGAATCAGCAAGTCACTTTTTGAACCAGTTCAATAAAAAAGAGTAGCACTGGTTTATAAAGTGAGCTCAGTTCTACAATGTGAGGTGTTTAGGAGTTAACTAGGTTAAAGAGCTGACTTTCACTGCCATCTGATGACATTTAACCCTTCGAGCTCCAGTGGGGGTTGTTTTCCATCTATAGATTGAGACAGATTCTTTTAAGGAGGGATTCGCTCTGTGGAGACAGGTGCCACTTCACCAGAGCTATAATTCATCCATCTGGGCTTCGCTGTCTGACTTTAACTAGCAGTGATTCATGGTAACAGCTGAGAGTTTAAGACGTCAGGAGATCCATCAGCAAACCAGCCACATGTGAACGTGCATAGTAGACTAAACAAGACTAAACAACTTCATTTTGTTAGTAGCATTTGTATTTTAGCTGTCTGTGGTGGTGTAGTGGTTAAATCCTATGCTGGTCAGCAGAGGCTTGCTTCTAATCCTGGATGTAAGATGAGCTGTAATAACTTTGAATCAAAGCATCTGCTAATTGGCAAGTTACTTATTTACTTAGCGGTTAAAAGTAACACTAGACAAGTGCCACTGGCAAAACTGGCTTGGTGACACACTTTGTCTTTAACCTTTATAATTGTGAAAAATATATCAGCAAATGTTTAGCTTGGGAGCTTATTTCCACTGTAAGTCTCAAAAACTCAAGAAATCCATGCTGTTATTTATTTAAACGAAAATAATTTGCAGAAATAAACTAAATATTTCACTACACAAAAAAAAAAGAAAAAAAAAGAAAAGAAATTCATGCTTAGTGTTCAAAAGAAAATATACCGAAAATCCTGACGGGTGTCAATGGATTCAGGATATTGTGAGTGACAATTAAATTTTTATTTATAATTTTATTTGTATTATTTTGTTTTTTTTTTTAATTTAATTTAATTTATTTAATTCACTTTTTACTTTTTTTTTATTTTTTATCAGAAAATGTTTAGCTTGGGAGCTTTAATTCCACTGTAAGTCTCAAAAAGAAATCCATGCTTAGCGTTCAGAAGAAAATAAACAGAAAATCCTGTCAGGTCTCAGTGCACTCAGTATATTGTGAGACAATTAGATTTTTATTTTATTTTTTTAATTTAATTGTATTTATTTAGTTCACTTTTTACATTTTATAATTTTTTTTATTTTATTTTAATTAATGAAAACTTTTTTTATTTATTTAAATTAAAATAGTTTGTAGTAATAAATTAAATATTTCACCACAAAAAACCCCGCAAAAAAATCCATGCTTAGTGTTTAAAAGAAAATATACAAAAAAAAAATGTTTTTTATTATTTTATTTGTATTGTTTTATTTTTAAATTTAATTTCATTTATTTAATTTACCTTTTACATTTCATTTTATTGTTTTATTATTGTTGTTTTTTTATTTCAATTAATGAAAACTCATTTTTAATTGTTGGAATTAGATTATTTATTTATTTTATTTGTATTATTTTATTTTTTAATTTAATTTCATTTATTTAATTCACTTTTTACATTTTATTTTATTTTATTTCAATGAATTAAAACTCATGTTTAATTTTTGGAATTAGATTATTTATTTATTTATTTTATTTGTATTATTTTATTTTTAAAGTTAATTTCATTTTTTAAATTAACTTTTTACATTTTATTTTATTTTATTTTATTGTTTTATTATTTTATTTTATTTCAATTAAAGAAAACTAATTTTTAATTGTTGTAAGTAGATTTTTATTTTATTTTTATTTTATTTCATTTATTTAATTCATTTTTTACATTTTATTTTATTTCAATTAATGAAAACTCATTTTTAATTGTTGAAATTAGAGGTATTTATTTTATTTGTTTTATTTTATTTTTTTAATAAAAAAAAAATTTAATTTATTTAATTCACTTTTTATATTTTTTATGTTTTATTTTATTTCAATTAATAAAATCTCATTTTTAATTGTTGTAATTATATTTTTGTTTTATTTTTAATTTCATTTCATTTCATTCACTTTATACATTTTATTTTATTTCAATTAATAAAAACTAATTTTTATTAGTTTTATTCATTTTTTATTTTTCTAATTTCATTTATTTAATCAACTTTTTACGCTTTATTTTATTTTATTGTTTTATTACTTGATTTAAATGAATGAAAACTAATTTTTAATTGTTTTACGTTCAAAAGCATTGATGACCTTAATTTGGGCTTACAACATCAAACTTCTATACATATATCTAATTTACGTTCAATCACAGTAATTCATGTAAATTAAAATAATTAGCAGTAATTAAGTATTTCACTACAAAAAAAAAACAAGATATAATGCTTAGTGTTCAAAATTAATAAAATGAATAAATTCACTTTTTACATTCTGCTTTAAATTAGGGATAATAAAAAATTATTTTATTTAAATACAAATGGCTTCTATGCAGGGTTAAATAAAACTAAATCTAAAATCGATACATAAAAATAAATGTTAACTGAAATAAAATAAAAATATAGACATTTAAAAAAAACAATAAAACTAATAAATATGACAAAAACACACAACAAAATGACTAAAAGTGTAACTAAAATTAAAATAAATAAACAAGAAAATATAAAAAAAAGTCTAAATACAGAAACTAAATAAATAAAAAAATATATATCATATAAATAAAGTCTAATTAAATATTAATAAAAACTATAATAGTATATCATTGATACTAAACTTTAATTGATTTTGGAGCTTGTTTTTCATCCAAACAAGGTTCAAATAACTGAAAACCAAGGGAAATTCCTCCACAAACACATTGCGAACACACAGCTCCATCATTTCTCACCCAGGGGCAAGATCTCTTTATAGCACTGTTGTTTTTCTGGCTCCCTGAATGCTTAAATCTCCTCATATCCAGACACTGGTGACAACACATCTAATCTGGAAAGAGGGATATACACGCTATCAATCATAAAGTGGAGACAAACAAACAAAGAGTGAGATTATCCAGCTACACTCTCTCAGTCTGTGTTTTGATGGATCTTCTGCTCTGCACCTGTCAGCTTCTGTCCTCTCATTGTTTGTGAGCATGTGTCTCTGATGAGCCGGGTTTTGTTGTTTGTGGTCTGTTTCAGGGTTCCACGCATGTCAGGGGTTAGGAGAGGGATGGCTGCCCACATTATTGCTGCTCAGAGACTATGACATCCCATCTATCTTCACCATGTTCAAGTAAGTGACACCAAAAACTTACATTAAAGAAGAAGTTCACTTCCAGAAGCAAAAATTACAGATAATTTACTCACCCCTTTGATATCCAAGATGCTCATGTCTTTCTTTCTTTAGTTGATAACAAATTGTTTTTTGAGGAAAACGTTTCAGGATTTCTCTCCATATAGTGGACTTCAATGGTGCCCATGACTTTGAACTTCCAAAATGCAGTTTAAAAGCAGCTTTAAGGGCTCTAAACAATCCCAGCCGAGGAAGAAGGGTCTTATCTAACGAAACAATTGTTTAGTACAGTTTAGTACAGTTAGGGTATGTCAAAAAACTCCCATCTCATTTTCTCCTCCAACTTCAGAATCATCCTACATCGCTGCTGAAGTACTGACCCCGTGTTTACAAAGTAAACGTGCAAAGAAAATCAAATGCCTTTTACAAAAAAAGGTAAACCAGCGATGCAGGGCGACTTTGTTGGAGAAGAAAATTTTTTGACATACCCTAACTGTCTTAAACCGGAATACACAGAGTTCACACAGAGCTAGACAAGACAAGCATTTCAGGTTAAAAAGTATATAAATTGCCAGGTTTTTCAGAAAATAACCAATCGTTTCACTAGATAAGACCCTTCTTCCTTGGCTGGGATCATTTAGAGCCCTTTGAAGCTACATTTTGGAAGTTCAAACTCATGGGCACCATTGAAGTCCACTATATGGAGAGAAATCCTGAAATTATTTCGATCCCAGCCAAGGAAGTAGGGTCTTATCTAGCGAAACAATCGGTTATTTTTTTTTAAAAATGGACAATTTATGTACTTTTTAACCTCAAATGCTCATCTTGTCTATGCATCAACTCTGTGTATTCCGGTTTAAGACAGTTAGGGTATGTCGACAAACTCCCATCTCATTTTCTCCTCCAACTTCAAAATCATCCTACATTGCTGCAGAAGTACCGACCCAGTGTTTACGGAGTGAACGTGCAAAGAAGATCAAACGCCCTTTACAAAAAAGGTAAAACAGCAATGTAGGATGATTTTGTTGAAGTTGGAGAAGAAAATGAGATGGGAGTTTTTTTGACATACCCTAATAAACCGGAATACACAGAGTTGACGCTAAGCTTGACAAGATTGAATGTTAGAGGTTAAAAAGTATATAAATTGTCAGGTTTTTCAGAAAATAACCAATCGTTTCACTAGATAAGACCCTTCTTCCTCGGCTGGGATCATTTAGAGCCCTTTGAAGCTGCATTTTGGAAGTTCAAACTCACGGGCACCATTGAAGTCCACTATATGGAGAGAAATCCTGAAATTATTTCGATCCCAGCCAAGGAAGTAGGGTCTTATATGGTGAAACAATCAGTTATTTTCCACAACAGTTGACAATTAATATACTTTTTATGCTCAAATGCTCGTCTTATCTAGCTCTGCGATGTGTACTCTGTGTACTCCGGCTCAAGACAGTTAGGGTATGTCGAAAAACTCCCATCTCATTTTCTCCTCCAACTTCAAAATCATCCTACATTGCTGCAGAAGTACCGACCCAGTGTTTACAAAGTGAACGTGCAAAGAGGATCAAACGCCCTTCACAAAAAAAAGGTAAAACAGTGATGTAGGATGATTTTGTTGAAGAAGTTGGAGAAGAAAATGTGAGTTTTCCCACATACCCTAACTGTCTTAAACCAGAATATACAGAATTCACACAGAGCTAGACAAGACAAGCTTTTCAGGTTAAAAAAGTATATAAATTGCTGTTTTTTTTTTTTAAATAGCTGATTATTTTGCTAGATAAGACCCTTCTTCCTTGGCTGGGATCGTTTAGAGCCCTTTAAAGCTGCATTTAAACTGCATTTTGGAAATTCAAACTCGTGGGCACCATAGAAGTCCACTATATGGAGAGAAATCCTGAATGTTTTCCTCAAAAAACATTTCTTTACGACTGAAGAAAGAAAGACATAAACATCTTAGATGACAAGGGCGTAACTTAATTATCTGCAATTTTTTTTTCTTGAAGTGAACTTCTCCTTTAAGTCTTTACACTGTATATTTTCTATACACTGTATGTATAAATTAAATTACGTCTCTGTGTCTGTGTTTCAGTGATGCGGAGCTCCAAAATTCCCTGCAGATTCTCATAGAGCTTGAGATGGACATTAAAGACACCGGAGCCAACCCCTTCAGCTCCCAGAAACCCGAGCAGGTCCAGTCGAGCCCAAACAATGCCCCCAGTTACTGCAATGCCTTTTATATTTACTTTCAGGGTCTGCTGGAGACACAACAGGAGGATGAATAGATTCACACAGACCTTTGCTTTCATTCACTTGCTTTCTTTTAAAGAAAACCCTGCAAATAACCCCTTAATTATGTCACTTGCTATTACAGTTTAATAGTTATTTAAGGAAAAAAGTTTGCTTTTTTCAATTTAGTGAACATTTAGCGCTCCCTAGTGTTGAAACCTGCCATGACAGTTTCTTTATTTGCTTTTTAAAAAGTTATACACTACCAGTCAAAAGTTTTTGAACAGTAAGATTTTTAATGTTCACCAAGCATGCATTTATTTGATCCAAAGTGCAGCAAAAACAGTAAAATTTTGAAATATTTTTACTATTTAAAATAGCTGTTTTCTATTTGAATATATTTTAAAATGTAATTTATTTCTGTGATGCAAAGCTGAATTTTCAGCATCATTACTCCAGTCTTCAGTGTCAGTTATCAATATTTAAAACAGTTGAGCTTTTGTAACATTATACACTATACCATTCAAAATCTTGGAGTCAGTTTTTTTGGGGGGGAAAGAAATGATAGAAATTAATGCTTTCATTTAGAAATGATGCTTTAAATTGATCAAAAGCGACAGAATATTTCCGTATCAGATAAATGCTGTTCTTCTGAATGTGCAAAAAAAACCTACAAAAATTTTGACTGAAAATTTTTTTAAGATAATAATAAAAATGTTTTTTTGAGCAGCAAATCAGAATATTATAATTTAGCTGTTTTTGCTGTACTTCGGATCAAATAAATGCAGGCTTGACGAGCAGAAGAGACTTTTTAAAAAAACAATAAAAATCTTACTGTTCAAAAACTTTTGACTGGTATATTATATTATAAATAATCTTTATATTCATTCATTTTTCATTTTAAACCAAACGGTTTATTTTGATTCCTAAATCAGAACTTGTGTCAGATTATTTATGTTTTAGTTTTTACTTCAGTGATTATTATTTATTTGATATAGAAAAGGCTTTATACAGTTAATAAATACATTTATATAAGCAAACTAAAAAATTTGTCTATATTTATTCTTCTATCCACCTTATTTTTCACACAAGAACGGGCTTTTGTAGTCTAAATTTAATGTGTTTGTCTTCAGGTGTCATCCGCTTGCTATTTTTAGCTGTATAAAACTCGTTTGGCTGCTTGATATAGCAAACTTGTGTGTTTTACTATAAAATTTTAACGTATTACGTTAATTACGAACACATTTGTTTGTAGTGGACAGTTTTACGTTTACTGCACGTTGTTATTCTTCTCTTATTTCCTTACCGCAGCTATTGAACCAGAAGTCGCGCAAATTCGCTGAAAACAGCTTACTTACACGTTTAATAATGGACATTATTCATTTATAATAAGTTACATGCTATAGCTCAAACAGTAAAGAAAAAAATGCTAGTAACTTGATAATTATGCTAAAGTCATGCTAGTGACATACTAGTCATACTAGAAACATGCTTGTAACCTGCTAATTATGCCAGCAACATGCAAAAACATGCTAGTAACCACCCAGGGTACCCTAGCAACTGCATAGCAACACCCTAGCAACCACCCAGGGTACCCTAGCAACAGCATAGCAACCACCCCCGGGTACCCTAGAAACCACATAACACCTTAGGAAAGACCCCAGGTAGCCTAGCAACAACCCCAAGTACCCTAGCAACCTCTTAACCACCCTGGGTGCCCTAGCAATCACATAGCAAAACCCTAGTAATCACCCCAAATACCTATCTATCTATCTATCTATCTATCTATCTATCTATCTATCTATCTATCTATCTATCTATCTATCTATCTATCAAACTTAAAGCTTTAAAACTACTTAAAACTTCAAACTATTTCAGACTGAAAAGAGTCAAACTTTTAAAAACTTGCTAGTGACATACTAGTCATACTAGAAACATGCTTGTAACCTGCTAATTATGCCAGCAACATGCAAAAGCATGCTAGTAACCACCCTGGGTACCCTAGCAACTACATAGCAACACCCTAGCAACCACCCCGGGTACCCTAGCAACAGCATAGCCACCACCCCCGGGTACCCTAGAAACCACATAACACCTTAGGAACGACCCCAGGTAGCCTAGCAAAAACCCCAAGTAACCTAGCAACCTCTTAACCACCCTGGTTACCCTAACAATCACATAGCAACACCCTAGCAATCACCCCAAATACCTATCTATCTATCAAACTTAAAGCTTTAAAACTACTTAAAACTTTAAACTATTTCAAACTGAAAAGAGTCAAACTTTTAAAAACTTTTTTAAACTTTCTGGTCAGACTTTCTGAGGGCCAACTTCAAAGTTTGTCGTTTTTTTTTTAATCTAGTTTACTTATTGTTGTATTATTTAGGATGTTATTTATTTTAATCTATTGTGTTGGATTGATAAGATTACTCAGTTTTTTTCTTTTTAAAATGGTCAATGACACTTTTAAAGGACTGTCAGAAGTTGCTGATCTCTGTGTGAAAGTGTACATTAGACACCCGAGAATCATCACAGAAGCCTCGAGAAAACACTGGCGCGGCGGCGCGCGGGTATAAACCCCCCTAGACACCCATCGGACACCCGCAAGAACAGAACAGCCGTTCAGTCTGACTTATTCTGTAAACGCGTGACCACGAACAATGAACAACTCCAACAGGTAAGACCCACGTTTCTGTGATTTTACTGTTATTTAAGAGTGTGCGCGTTACCGCGAATACAGAGGAGATCACTGATGTACTTTTTAAACGCTGTGACGCGCATTTTAAAAGATTTTAGTAACTAAGCAGATATGATTAAAAGTTATTGAGTGTATTAAAATATACTTTATTATTATTATTATCTGTATCGAAATGGTTCCTGAGTTTAGAAAATGTATTTAAAAATTATTAAAATGTATTTCCTATTTATTGACCGGCATTTAATAGCATAAAGCTTGTATTCACGCACTTACACGTTCATTTAAGATGTGTGTGTTTTAAGTTTTAACCATGGTTTTAACTCCAGTTGTCTCAGCTGTCTCACTGCATGCTGGGTGTGTTGTATTTTGAGAGGGGATATAAATATCCCAGCAGCTGTCTGTGCCTCTGTTCATTCACTCAGGCCTCATGAAGCCTCTCAATTATTGTTTAGTAATTAGATCAAGTACAGGACAATCTGCTGTTTACTACATTAATGCCTGAGTTCCTGTTTTTCCACGCTGCTTCATTCTCATGTCATTTTTAGTATTCATTAATAAATGGTAGGGGTGTGACTGGGTGAATCCCGAGCAGGGCGTTTGTTGGGCCGAAATGAGGCCTGATCATGAGCCCAAGAATAGACTAATGCTAAATAATCACTGAATTGTTCTCAAAATCAAATTAACATTTGTTTTTTTATAATCAGTCATGCTTTTGTCAACAACACCTACAGCAATAGTAACTATATCATTAGTAAAGTACTTTCCAAAAGCAACATTGAATGTTTGGTTTCTTTATGTCTTCTACATTTCAACAGTTTTATGCTTTTTAATAATTCACAGCATAAAACAAACCCATGTTTATCATCTTACTGCATGCAAACCTGTGTTTAATGTTTTGTTTTATTTGATATTGCATAGTTATTTATCTATTTTTTTTTTTTTTTTTTGAGCATTTCATAACATGTCCATGTTATATCTATTTAATCTGATTTTAGATAACAGCTCAATTTTTTGCCAAAAATACTATCGGAATTGACTGGATCACACATAAATGACTGAAGATACACTACTCTACAAAAGTGTGGGGTGTGTACGATTTTTTATATTTTAGAAGACCTTTCTGCTCACCAAGGCTGCATTTATATATAAAAAAAAAGGTAAATACGTTAACAATAAGGTAATACAAAAAGGTAAAGTACTGAAATTGCATTTTTTTTTAAATAGCCGTTTTCTTTGTGAATATATTTTAAAACATAAATTATTTCTGTGATCAAAGCTGAATTTTTAGCATCATTACTCAGTCTTCAGGGTCACAAAATCCTTCATAAATCATTCTAATATGCTGTTTTGATATAAATGATAAGAACAGTTATGCTGCTTCATATCTTCATATATTCACATCGTATATAAATCCATTAAACATTTGTTTTTTCAGGATCATTTGATTAATAGAAAGTTATAAAACAGCATTTATTTGAAATAGAAAACTTTTGTAACATTATAAATGTCTTTACTGTTACTTTTCATCAATTTAATGCATCCTTGCTGAATAAAGTTATTCCAAAAAGTCATTCTGACTCAAAAACTTCTGAATGACATATAAAGATATTACTCTCCAAACTATCCACAATATACATTTAAAACACATTTTACTATTGTTTATTTTCTCTCTATCAGAGGAGACTAGGCACCTTTTTTTGTCACAAATGCTGCTTAACATCCCTTTTTCTCTCTTTCTTCAGTGTTTCAGACAGTAAGGCCGACAAGCCTCTTACATTCCGCTCGGCGAAGGAGATGTTTGAGAAAATGGAGGAATCGTTCAAAATATGTGCGCATTGTGAGAGACTTCCATCACAGGTCAAAGGCTCGCTGAAGAGATGCACACGGTACCTTGACGGGATGATTCAGATGAGATGAGAATAACTGCTATATCTCACATTTATAACATCTCTCTCTGTTTTCTACAGCTGTCTGAATGTGTATTACTGCAGCAAAGAGTGTCAGAAGAAAGACTGGCCTCACCATAAGCTGTACTGCAACAAACTACGCATGGCGGCGGTGGACAGACGTGTCGAGTGGCTTGTTTATAAAGGTGAGGATGATGAAGATGCAGTATGAGGAGTATAAGTTTTATATACAGAGTTCAAAAAAGGTGCTTAAAGTGCTTGAAATACTTGGAATTTACTTTTTGAAATTTAAGGCCTGGAAAACCCTTGAAAATGGCAATATTCCTGAAGGCTACTTGAAGAAGTGCTTGAGTTACTGAAAGACAATGCATCTATGAAATAAGTGTTTAATTTTTCCAATTAGCACATCTTTTTTCATGCAAAATTCACACAATTCAAAAAACAACATACTTTTTTCTGCTTACTACAGTAAAACTAGCGACCTAAGCCAGTAGTAGTACTGACAATGTCGTGTAAACATGACGGAAGATGTGAAAAAGGAACAGATTAACCAAATAAATTGAGTCGTTTACACCAAAACCGCTCTGATTGATTCAAAGTCGTGTCTTCAATCAAACAATTTACTAGCAAAAGCCAGATCAAAGTTAAAATGCCATTTATTTTTGAATTTCGACATCACGATTTTTGCTTTTTATGCAATTCGCTAAATGATTCACGATACATGATTTGAAGGCCCGATCTGAAACAAATGATTCGCAATAAATGCTCTGAAGTACCAATCTGAATCAAATGATTTGCGATTTGAAGCCCTGATCTGAAACAAATGATTCGCAAACCATCTCTGAACTCCCAATCTGTCTCAAATGATTCCCTATACGCAAAGTTCACATATGAATCAAATGATTTGCGATTTGAAGCCCTGATCTGAAACAAATGATTCGCAAACCATCTCTGAAGTCCCAATCTGTATCAAATGATTCCCTATACGCAAAGTTCACATATGAATCAAATGATTTGCGATTTGAAGCCCTGATCTGAAACAAATGATTCGCAAACCATCTCTGAAGTCCCAATCTGTCTCAAATGATTCCCTATACGCAAAGTTCACATATGAATCAAATGATTTGCGATTTGAAGCCCTGATCTGAAACAAATGATTCGCAAACCATCTCTGAACTCCCAATCTGTATCAAATGATTCCCTATACGCAAAGTTCACATATGAATCAAATGATTTGCGATTTGAAGCCCTGATCTGAAACAAATGATTCGCAAACCATCTCTGAACTCCCGATCTGTCTCAAATGATTCCCTATACGCAAAGTTCACATATGAATCAAATGATTTGCGATTTGAAGCCCTGATCTGAAACAAATGATTCGCAAACCATCTCTGAAGTCCCAATCTGTCTCAAATGATTCCCTATACGCAAAGTTCACATATGAATCAAATGATTTGCGATTTGAAGCCCTGATCTGAAACAAATGATTCGCAAACCATCTCTGAACTCCCGATCTGTCTCAAATGATTCCCTATACGCAAAGTTCACATATGAATCAAATGATTTGCGATTTGAAGCCCTGATCTGAAACAAATGATTCGCAAACCATCTCTGAACTCCCAATCTGTATCAAATGATTCCCTATACGCAAAGTTCACATATGAATCAAATGATTTGCGATTTGAAGCCCTGATCTGAAACAAATGATTCGCAAACCATCTCTGAACTCCCAATCTGTCTCAAATGATTCCCTATACGCAAAGTTCACATATGAATCAAATGATTTGCGATTTGAAGCCCTGATCTGAAACAAATGATTCGCAAACCATCTCTGAACTCCCGATCTGTCTCAAATGATTCCCTATACGCAAAGTTCACATATGAATCAAATGATTTGCGATTTGAAGCCCTGATCTGAAACAAATGATTCGCAAACCATCTCTGAACTCCCGATCTGTCTCAAATGATTCCCTATACGCAAAGTTCACATATGAATCAAATGATTTGCGATTTGAAGCCCTGATCTGAAACAAATGATTCGCAAACCATCTCTGAACTCCCGATCTGTCTCAAATGATTCCCTATACGCAAAGTTCACATATGAATCAAATGATTTGCGATTTGAAGCCCTGATCTGAAACAAATGATTCGCAAACCATCTCTGAAGTCCCAATCTGTATCAAATGATTCCCTATACGCAAAGTTCACATATGAATCAAATGATTTGCGATTTGAAGCCCTGATCTGAAACAAATGATTCGCAAACCATCTCTGAACTCCCAATCTGTCTCAAATGATTCGCTATAAATAAAGTTCCGATATGAATCAAATGATTTGCTACGCGCAAAGTTCTAATCTGAATTAAATGATTCGTGATACGAAATTTAAAGCCCCGATCTGAAACAAATGATTTGCGAATCATCTCCAAAGTCCCGATCCGAATCCAATTATTTGCTACATGCAAAGGTCTGATCTAAATCAAATTGTTTGCAACACACGTTCTGAAGTCTGAATCAGATGATTTGTGATATGTGATTTGAAGTCTTGATTCCAAGCAAGTGATTTTGCGATACGCAAAAAGTCAAATGGGATTTGAAGCCCCGATCTAAAATGATGGTTCGCGAATCATTATTCAGATTGGAACTTGGAGCATGGATTGTGAATCATTTGATTCAAAATTGGGACTTTGGTGTGGGTTCGTGAATCATTTGATTCAGATTGGGACTTCTGAGCGTTTATGGCGAATCATTTGCTTCCTTTTACAGTATCAGTACGAGCCCTGTATATAGTGTATATATAATAAATGTATAAATATATTTATTTACATAGGGGATCTTCCTTTCCCTACGGAGGCGTGGTCTCGTCCTGCTAACAAAGTCAGCTGTTGGAAAGATTGGTTGTCCATGCAGGGAGATCTGACACCCCGTCTGGAGCCCATCCTGTCCGGACAAAACATGACAGACCTCTGGACCAATGCCTGCAGGCCGCGGCCGGAGGAGGCGGAGCTTCGTGAGTCAGTGTGGCGGGTTTGCAGTGAGTTTCTCTCCCGGCCTCTTACGATCGGAATGGGAGTGAGGATGTTTAACCTGGATCCGTATTCACGGCCGCTCACTATTCACGTGGTGGGAGCCGCTCACAGCGAGACCCTGGGAGCCAGAATCACAGACATGGATGAGCTCGGCCGCATGTTTCCAGGCCACCAGGGGCTGGAGGTGGTGATGGTAGGGCCCGAGGTGGTTCAGGGGCCCATCATGAGGCCCCCGCTGAGGGCGTTCGGACCTCGGGGAAAAGTTTACATTAGTGCTTACAAGGGCCTCTATCATCAGTTCTGGGAGGAAGTTGTAGAGAAAGGAGAAGCGGCCAAACCAAATCTAGTGGTTGGATTTCATCCAGGTACAAACAAACCACCATAGAACATTTGAAGATTTCAATTGTTATGCTCACCAGTGCTGCACTTATTTGATCAAAAATACAGTAAAATAGTAAGATTTTAAGCATCATTACTCAGTTTTCAGTTTCACATGATTCTTCTTCAGAAATCATTCTAATATGCTGATTTGCTGCTCAAGAAACATTTGTAATGACTAGCAATGGCGTAAACAATTTGTTTAAAAAGCTTACTGCAAACTTTTGAGTCTACTTACCAAATCTAGTGGTTGGATTTCATCCAGGTACAAACAAACCACCATAACATTTGAAGATTTCAATTTTTATGCTCAACAAGGCTGCACTTATTTGATAAAAATACAGTAAAATGGTTAATATTATTGCACATTTAAAGTAACTGTCTTCTATGTGAATGTTTAAAAAAAAAAAAAATTTCTGTGATCTAAGCTGAATCTTTAGCATCATAGTTTTCAATGTCACATGATCCTTCAGAACTTATTCTAATATGCTGATTTGCTATTCAAGAAGTATTTTTTGATTATTAGCAATGGTGTAAACAATTAGTTCAAAAAAGCTTACTGCAATTTATGATGCCTTATATATAATTTTATGAGATTTAGTATAATCAGAGCAGAATTTGTGTTTTTCATAAACAATAAGGACCTCTACCTGTGTATATAAACATTGATTTTGCCGATTATACCTTTAAACTTAATGCTGAAATTGAGTCCTCATTGATTCTGAACTTTATTTGCAGGGTTTGAGGGACAGGAAGTGAATCAGGATTGGTTGCCGACACTCCTGCTGCTACGAGATTACAATATCCCGACGTTATTCACCATGATCAAGTATGTTATACATATGTATACAACAGCATATATGAGAATGACCACTGTTTTACTTATTGCTGTCTATCTATGATTCAGTAATGAAGAGCTGCAGAGTACTCTTCATATGTTCATGGAGTTGGAGATGGATGTTAAGGACACCGGCTCAAACCCCTTCAGCTCTTTGAAACCTGAACAACTGCCAAAAAGCCCTAACAAAGCACCTATTTATGCCAATGCTCACTATGTTTCTTTCCATGGACTGCTGGAGGTGAAAGAAGAGGAAGAACAGAATTAACACTGGATATTTCAACTCAACTCTGCCCTCAGTCTCAATAAAGATAATGCTAGTGGCTGCAAAGGATAGACTTGAGTAGTTTAATTAGTGCTTATAAGTATTGAAATGTTATGTGACATTTGTGACCCTGGACCACAAAACCAGTCGTAAGCAGCTTTGGTATACATTGTATGGGTCAAAATTATTGATTTTTCTTTTATGCCAAAAATCATTAGCATATTAAGTAAATATCATGTTCCATGAAGATATTTAGTAAATTTCCTACTGTAAATATATCAAAACTTAGTAATATGCATTGCTAAGAACTTTATTTGGACAACTTTAAAGGCGATTTTCTCAATATTTAGATTTTTTGCACCAAATTCCATATTTTCAAATAGTACATCAATACATCAATGTAAAGCTTATTTATCCTTCAGATGATGTATAAATCTCAATTTCTCAGAATCTAAAAATAAATCCCCTAATGACTGGTTTTGTGGTCCAGGGTCACTTTTTTCAATGCAGATATAAAAAAAAATACATGTGATGTGAAAATATGGGATCAATGAGTTCAATTTATTAAAATATATTATTGTTTACGTTTCCAGCTGTCTCTGTATGGATTGAAACGCAGGCGCTTTTATTTTTTACCTCATTGATTCGGTGTGCCTTAAGCCCTTCAGCAGTTATGCAAAATCATGCAAATAAACTGATAAATCAACTTGTCGTTTTAAGATAAACCAAAGACTATAGATAGACTGTATAGATATAAAGGGAGTTTGGAGAAACTCAGCTTAGCATACAAATGACGGTGCAGTTTAAACATAACCACATTTATTTTACTATCATTTTATAACAGTTTTCAACTGTCAGGAGCTTTAAATATTAGGAGATGCTCTATTATTTTATTAAAATATTAATTTGATAGATTTTTTTTTTTTTTTTTTTTTAAGGAATGAGTATAAAACATCTGACCCTGGACCATGAGTGTACATGTTTCGAAATGGAGACTTATACATCATCTAAAAGCTTAATAAACAAGCTATTTGGAGCTATAGGACAATATCTGGACAAGATACAACTATTTGAAAATCTGGAATATGACGGTGCAAAAAAAAAAAAAATCTAAATATTGAGAAAATCGCCTTTAAAGTTGTCCAATTGAAGTTCTTAGCAATGCACATTACTAATCAATCAGAAATTAAGTTCTGATATATTTACGGTAGGAAATTTACAACGCTCTAAAAACGCTCATCAATTTCAAAATGATTGAGATAGCCAATCAAATCAAAGGAGGCGGGGCTTAACTTCACAGATTTCGAACAATCCCAGCGCTGCGGCGACGCTTCAGTTTTTAGCGGTTATGTGAGGTAAGATGTCTAAACATTTAATATTCGACAATTGTTTTACGATAGAAATGTTAAACGAACCATAGTAGTATACAATAATTCAAAACTATTCGTGTTTGTCAAATTTAGCCTTTTTGAATTGAAAATATACGTAATCATTGCTTAACTATCTTAAATTCGTTACTGAATGTTAACAAAGCCGTTTTCGAAATATTATCCATACGATTATGAGTGAATGTGATGTGATAATCTAGCCTGTTAAATATGATATTCTTTATTATCCTTTTCTTAACTACTTTAATTTGCTTCCATTTATTATTTTCTTTAAATAAAAAGACCCCCTTCCCCACAAAACTAGTGTTTAAGACATGAATACAGCTTTACATTCTTGCAATGTTTGTGGAACATCTGACTATAAAGTAAAATATTTGTACTTTTTAAAATAACAGTTTTCTATATTAATATATTTTAATATGTAATTTATTCCTGTGATCAAAGCTACATTTTCAGCATCATTACCCCAGTTTTTCAGTGTCACGCGATGTTTCAGAAATCATTCTAATATGCTGATTTGCTTCTTCAAGAAACATTTTTTATTACTATTATCGATATTTAATTTCATTTTTAGGATTCTTTGATTAATAGAAAGATCCAAAGATCAGCATTTAGATGAAATAAAAGCTTTTGTAACATTTTTGGGGGAAAGAAATTACAGAAAAAAAATACTTTTAATTACCAAGGATGCTGTAAATTGATAAAAAAGGGATGATAAACAGTGTCGGGGGTAATGCATTACAAGTAACATAATAATATTACTTTTTCCAAGTAACTAGAAGAGTGACAAGAAAATATCTGAGTTACTTTTTCAAATAAGTAACGCCAGTTACTTTTTCCAGCATTTATTGATTAAAAGCTCTCCTGTCCCCATGTTGAGAGAAATTGTGGGTAAGATGTTACTTTAGTTCTAGAATAAATGTGAACATACAAAAAAATAATCTCACTCACTAAAAAATAAATAAAAAAAACAGTGAAATTCAATGCAAACCTGCAACAATTAAATATGTTAAATAATACAAATATCCTTTATGTATTTAATCCTATTTTATTAACCAATGTCTTTGCTGCCGACCTTCCATGATCCATCCATACTAATAAGCAAAAATGACACAAGATAATCTAACATTTGTTTTCCTTTTTTTATTGCTGAAGAGTTGATATTTTATCGTCTGCGGTCTACTATACAGACGTGAATTTACTTTTCTCTAAGCCTGAGGCTTTTGGTGTGAAAAGGCTTTTACATTTGCCAAAAATAGAACTTTTTATATTAAAAACAAACAAGCAAGCCCTGCCCAGATTTAAAAAGTAACGCAAAAGTAACGTAACGCATTACTTTCCATAAAAAGTAAATAGTAACATAATTAGTTACTTTTTTAGGCAGCAACTCAATATTGTAATGCATTACTTTTAATAGTAACTTTCCACAACACTGATGATAAAGATGTTTATAATGTTACAAAAGATTTCTATTTCACATAAATGATGTTTTTCTGAACTTTATGTTCATCATAGAAACCTGAAAAAAATCTACCCAGCTGTGTTCAACATAATACATGTTTTTGAGCAAATCTGAATATTACCTTTTTTTACAAAGTTCAATTAAAGTCCAAATGAGGTCTGCAAGGTAAAGCCCCAAGTTCACATATGTCAGGACTGTGACCAAGTTAAGGTCATGAAAGCGATAATCGTGGGTTTTGGAGTCTCTTTTATAGTATTTATAGCCGTAAACAGGCCAAAGGATGGCAGCAGAAACATACAGAGCAACAGCGGCAACGTCAAGCCACAATTCCAATTTATTGAGATTGCAGCATCGCAGTAGATCCACGCACTTCTGCAGGTGCGACGGTATGACCACCACGGTTGGAGGAAAACACACCACGTAGACCACAATGCACAAGATCAAACCTAGAGGCCGGAACTGGTTTTCCACTCCTTTGAAGAAGCTGTATACCGCGGTAAAGATGAGGCAGGCTACAAACGCCTGGCTGAAGCGCAGGATGCCTCGCACGCTGGACAGGTAACCTTCAGGACACTTGAGTTTTAACTTCACAGCGTCGACCACGTACGCGCCGAACGCCAGAATGGAGGCGATGGCGCAGATAATGTCTGCGATGCATGTTGCGCACACAAACACGGTGCAGTACATGAGAGACGCGGACAACAGCATGAGGGACGACAGAAGACTCAATCCGCAGGAGAGATCATTCCAAGAGTGCTTGAGCAGGAAGGTCTCGATCAGTACAACCATCAGGCACTTCTCGATTACGAAGATCACCACAGCTACGATGAGTCCGAATACCCACACAAACTCACACCAGATCCCGTATGGACTAGACATGCTGCCACGAAACATTGGGATGATCAGCGCCAGTGCGCAGAACACCATCTCGAGGATTCGGAAACTTTGAGAGAAGCTCAAGCCGAACATCGTTGTTCTTCGTCTGATGCCAGAGAAGTGTGAGCTCTGCTCTAACAGTCATTACTCCACACTGCATGATTTACATTTACAATGCTGATGAAATCTTTACACACACTGTCAACTTCTAGTGTGTGGGAGTTCATAGTCTTCTGTTCTCTAATGTTCATATCTTCATGTCATGTTCAGGTTCAAAAGCAAAATGTTAGTTTAAAAAGTCTTGTCTGTTCACCAAGGCTGCATTTGTTTGATCGAAAAATACAGTGCGAGCTGAAATATTGTGAAAAATTATTACATTTTCTATTTGAATATATTCTAAAATTAAATGTATTCCTTTGATGCAACGCTGAATCTTTTGTAACATTTTTTGGGGGAAACAAATTACAGAAATTAATACTTAGGTAATACTTAGTACTTAAATAACATTTAGCAAGGGTGCTTTAAATTCATCAAAAGTGATGATAAAGATGTTTATAATGTTACAAAAGATTTCTATTTCAGATACATGCTGTTCTTCTGAACTTTCTATTCATCAAAGAAACCTGAAAAAATCTACTCAGCTGTTTTCAACATCATAATAATAAATGTTTTAAGCAGCAAATCAGAATATTAGAATAATTTCTGAGAGATCATGTGGCTGGAGCAATGATGCTAAAAAATTCAGCTTTGAAATTACAGGAATAAGTTACATTTCAAAATATATTCAAATAGAAAACAGTTATTTTAAATAGTAAAAATAATTCAGAATTTGACTGTTTTTGCTGTACTTTGGATCACATAAATGCAGGCTTGGTAAGCAGAAGAGACTTCTTAAAAAAACCTTAAAAATCTTACCGTTCAAATACTTTTGACTGGTAGAGTAAATGTTAATTATATTATTAAATGTTAACAAATACAATTTTAAAATTTGTTTATTATTTTCACATAAATGTATAGCTTTAATAAAAACAAAAATAACACAGATGTTAAATAAAATCATTTATTATGAACAATCAAGCATTTATGAAAGTGAAATAGAATATACATAAACATTTCCAATATCTATATTCCACGAAGAACATTTACCATCACCATTGAAGTGTTGCATTGCACAAAACCTTCTGTATATTGGAAAAAGGTTCTTTATATTATTAAAATGTTCTTCATACGAAACAGAACAAATCTTTATTTTAAGAAGTGTCCACAGAAAGGACTTTTATTTTCAAGAATTTTAATAACTGATCCATTAAATGTTTGATTTAAAGGGATAGTTCACCTAAAGATAAAAATTTGATGTTTATCTGCTTACCCCCAGGGCATCCAATTGTTTCTTCAGTAGAACACAAACAAAGATTTTTAACTCAAAGCGTTGCAGTCTGTCAGTCATATAATGGCAGTCAGTGGGCTCCACGACTTTAATAGTCAAAAGACATACACAGACAAAACCAAATTAAACCCTACGGCTTGTGACGATACATTGAGGTCTTAAGACACCAAACAATCATTTTGTGCAAGAAACACAAAACAGTATTATATTGTTTATGACCTCTGATCTGCGGCAGTGTCCAACTGTCCTGAGCGCGTTCACAACAGCCGATAAAATAAATACTGTTCAGTTTCTTGCACAGGCTGATTGTTTAGTGTCTTAAGACCTGAATGTATCATCAGGAGCCACAGGGATTTAGTTTTGCCTGTGTACATTTTTTTGACAATCAAATCCTTGGAGCCCATTGGCTTCCATTATATGACTGACAGATTGCAACATTTAAAAATCTTCATTTGTGTTAAACTAAAGAAACTAAGTCACCTACATCTTGGATGCTCTGGGGGTAAGCAGATAAACATCAAATTTTAGTTTTTGGGTGAACTATCCCTTTAAAAATGGTTCTTCCAAGGCATCACTGAAAACCCTGTTTATTTTCAAATCACAGTTAAGAGCGTCTGAATCCACAGATACCACAGCAAGTGAAGACCAGGTCAGTGACGTACAGGCCGAGGTTAACGTAGGTCATGAAGGTCACAACAAACTGGATGCTCCATATACAGCTGTTTCCCGGACAGTCTTTGGGCCGTGGGTTTCCTTTAAAGCTGTAGGTGGGCCAGAGGATGGCGGCAGTAATGTAAAGCAGAACCGATATGACCAGGAAAAGCATAGTGAAACGATCAATGGGTAGACATTTCTTTAACTTGGTCAAGATGTTAGTGATGATGGTCAGGAGGGTCAGAGGCAAAGGAATCACATAGGCCGCGATGCACCACAGGAGAGCTGGTTTACCAACATAACCGATCAAGGAAATGAGGATGATGCAGGCAATGAAGGCCTCGAGAATCTTGATAAAGCCTGGAAGCACAGCCACATACGTCGCGGAGCGCGTTGCATCGCATTTATCCCTGAATGTCTCCACGCAGTAAAGAGCGCAACACACCGCGGAGAGGATCGTGACCATCCAGCCCCAAATACACTTCCGGCAGATGTAGAAGTTGGCGAACATCACCGTGCAGGAGAACGTGCAGAGCGACGCCATCATGGCCATGCCGGTCGTGAAGTCGTCCCAGTCCATGCAGAAAACCAAGATCAGCTTGTGGATGAGGAACATCTCCACTATGGTGATGACCAGCGAGATGATGGGACACAAACCCCACACCACCATGCAGTAGATCCAATAGGTGTGACCTGGGTGACCCCAGACGCAGCTCACCACAAACGTCACCACACACATCACGATCTGTGCCATGTGCAGGGCCCCGCGAGTGCTTGTCAGGGCCGAAAGAGAGAATTTGGGCTTTTCCATCTTGAAAATAACTAGCGCAGTGTGGCTCTTCAAGAGGTCTGAAGGCGTTATGGAAACGAGATGCTCTCGGATGAAGATAAAAACGTATGACATGCTAGATCATGCAAATAACACTGCAACCGTCACATTACAAGCCTAGTGGTTATCAGTGGGGAACGTACTCAAAAGGTCAATTCACATTTATTTATAGTGCTTTTTACTCCAATTATGAAACGAATTCAATTTGGCTGTTTAGAAGCTCTACAGAAGACAAGTCTCAGTTGTCACTATATTGTTTCAGTTCAGATCAATAGCTGTCAAGGTTGCAAAAGTCATCAGTTATAAAATAAATTCAGTTCTATAAAGCAGCTCTACAGACAATAGCGCCATTTTAACTCTAAGCTGTTTCGGTTCAGTCCAATAATTATGAATTAACTTTAGTTTAATAAATTTAGCTCAATTTAGTTCTATGTTGATTCAGTTAGGTTCAATATTTGTTAGTGTTGCAAAGTTTATTCGTTGTGAACCAAATTCAGTTCAGCAATTCAACAGCTTTACACTAGACAATAGTGCAATTATTCAGCTCAATTAAATTATATATATTATATAACACTAAAGTTTGGGATCAGAGCGATGCTTTTTACAGGAGACTTTTCTGCTCATCAAGGTTGCATTTATTTGGTTAAAAATACTGGAAAAGAGCTAATATCGTAAAATGTTAATGCAATTTAAAATAGTGTTTTTTATTTTAATATATTTTAAAATATAATTTTGTGCTGGTTAATATTTTTTGGAACCAGGATTCTTTGATAAATAAAACATTAAAGAATAGCATTTATTTAAAATGAAACATTTTTGTAACAATAAACACCTTGTTCAAAGTTTGGGGTCAGTAATCAATTTTTATTCAGCAATGATGTGATAAATTGATAAAAAGTGATAGTAAAGACTTATATATTGTTAGAAAAGATTTCTATTTTAAATACATGCTGTTCTTTTTAACTTTTTATTCATCAAAAAATCAAAGAAAAAAGTATCACAGCTTCGAAAAAAACTTTAAACAGCAAAACTGTTTCCAACGTTGATAATAAAAGTAATAAATCAGTATATTAGAATGATTTCTGAAGGATCATGTGACACTAAAGACTGGAGTAATGGCTGATGAAAAAGTCTGAATTTAATTTATATCTAACAATTGTGACTATAACTCGCAGTTGTCCATTTGTATCTCACAGTTCTGATAAAACAAGTCAGAATTGCACGTTTATATGATGCAATTCTGAGAAAAAAGGTAAGAATTGTGTGATGTAAACTCGAAATTGTGAGAAAAAAGTCAGAATTGTGAGAGAAAAAATCGCAATTAATTTTTTTTACTTTTTATTCAGTGGCGGAAAACGGGATTCCATAGAAATCTGCCCTCTAGTGAATGCACTGAATAACAGCAGCTTCATATGTTTGCATCCAAAGAAATCAGTAAATTTGTACATTTTCATGACTTTAAAAAACATAAATGTTTTATTACTTCATTTAAAAAATGAAACTTCTGTCATCATTTACTCAGGCTCACGTTGTTCCAAACTTGTATGAGTTTCTTTCTTCTAAACATAAAGAAGATATTTTTTAAAGAATAGTGGCTTCTAAATAGTTGCTGGTAGGCATTGTCTTCCATATTGTCTTCCATATTTTTTACCCCTGTTATGGAAGTTGATGGCTTCCAGCAATTCTTTGGTTACCCATATTCTTCCAAATATCTTAGTTATGAGAGATTATGACAAAACATTCATTTTTTGATGATCTGTTTAACATATTAATCATTAGGTATTCAAGAGTAAAGCAGCTTCCCTGTTGTCCTCCTGACTCGTTAGCCATGCATGATCACGCATCATCATGCATAATCATTTTGCATCATCTATACTGGATTAAATTACCAGGATGAACTGCTAGTGAACTGCATCCATGTATTTTACCTATTTACCACATTTACCCAATATAAGTCTTTCATTATAAGCTATGTAGATGTTTTAGTGAATCATTGTAAACTAGGCAGTGACTCACCTATTCCTTGTTATTGTATGTGACTGGTCTAAATTAAAAGCTGAACAAAGCTGAAGGATTGCGTGAGTCTATAAACCCTAGGAAGAAAAACACTTTCCCTGTGCAGCAATGCCACCTTGATTAAGTTAACTTAATGACTGTCATGTGTCGGGCGGATGTTGTGCACAAGGCCGGGCGTTGTCTCATTACCAGTGCAACCCACCCTTTTGGCCAGTGACATGACTATAAAACTGTAAACAAGTCAGGTGATACAGTACAGGATGATCTTTTCCTTTTTCTGCCAATGCACAAAGAAAAACAAGAAGGATTCCTGTAATTCTGAGAAAGATAGGTACTTATAAATAGACAAATTAACAATACTAGTTTTCACTGGTAGTGTATATCCAAATAGATAGGTAGATAGATAGAATTCAAACATAATTGTATATCTCTGTTTAATATATAATAACTCTACAGTATATCTCTTCACCCAGCGTGGAGTCGTAGTGTGACGGCAGAGCTCACTGCGCATGCGCGCACAATCACAAATATGCCCGCTGCCTGACAGACAGTCGAAAGCAAATCAGGTAAGACTGTCCATTCAAATTATTATTCCATTTACTATATTTTTTAAAACCCAAGCATCCTTTAGCGATTCCTATAGTTGAAGTGCTGCATTTCACACTTTTAAATGCCTTGACATCGGCATGTAACGTTAGTTCACTGAGTGCCTTTACACTGTCTGCACATTAGCTGCAAGAGCTATTCACGCTAGCTTAATCTAAATCGTCGCCGTTTCGTTTGCACGGCTACGTGTATTAAAGACACTTTATAATAATAATACCGAATACGCCACAGAGCTGTCACCGCGCTGCATGCATCGGTAATGTTTGCAAACTAGTGAGTGTGAGTGTCTATAACGTTATCTGCCTGTCAGGTAACGTTACACATCAGGTAGATTTGGGCTAGGAAGTGTGTGCGGGTGTTATAATGTTTATGTCTGTGAGTGAACGCTGACATGTGGAATATAAATAGCGCTTTGTGGACATTAAAGCATAAGAATAGCGACAAAGCGCGTGCCAGGTGGGTTTGACGTCGCGCTCATGAGGCGTTTCTCTCGCTCGCTGATTGGCTGACAGACTGCCGACGTTGCGTTAATTCGCTATAGCTACTATTAGTAAAACTATTAGTTTTTTTGACAGAATGATTCTGGAAGGTACTTACATTGTTTTAAAAAGATCAAAATTTATTCTGATTTTACCGTGCCTATATTTAGAAAATGTTAGATTTTTTTTTAAAGAAGTCTGCTCACCAAGCCTGCATTTATTTGATTCAAAATACAGCAGAAACGGTAAAATTTGTAAATATTTTTACTATTTAAAATAACTGTTTTCTATTTGACTGTATGTTAAAATGTAATTTATTCCTGTGATTTCAAAGCTGAATTTTAAGCATCATTACTGCAGTCTTCAGTGTCACATGACCCTTCAGAAATAATTCTAATATGCTGATTTGCTGCTCAAGAAACATTTTATATTATTATTATTATCAATATTTAAAACAGCTAAGTGCTTTTTTCAGGATTCTTTGATGAATACAATGATCCAAAGATCAGCATTTATCTGAAAAAAAAACAAACAAACAAACAAAAAACTTTTGAAACATTGAACACTATAGCATTCAAAAGCTTGGAGTCAGTACAATTTTATTATTTTATTTATTTTTTTTTTTTTTGAAAAGAAATTAGCACTTTTATTTAGCAAGGATGCTTTAAAATGATCAAAAGTGACGATAAAGACATTTATAATGTTACAAAAGATTTTTATTTTTAGATAAATGCTGTTCTTCTGAATTTTCGATTTATTAAAGAAACCTGGAAAATGTGTGACTAGACTAATATTGCAAAAAATTCAGCTTTGAAATCACAGGAATAAATAACATTTTAAAATATATTCAAATAGAAAGCAGTTATTTTAAATAGTACAAATATTTCAACATTTTCATCCACCTGTGAGGAATCCCCTTATCCTAAAATTTATATATATATATTTTTTATGTATAAACACTGAATACTGAAAAGTTGTGTAAAATGAATAGACTCACTAGACCTGTGCTGTTAGATGTATTACTTATTTACTTATTTTCATTAAAATATGAATTTTTTTTTATTCAAATGTTTTTGTTCAATTATTTATTATGTATTTAAAAACTATTTTATTTGATAGAGGAATTTTGATATTTTAACCAATTTCTAATTAATTTGTATTACTATTTTTAGCTTATTTTTTATTGTTTTATTTATTTATTAACTTTTTTCTAAACTTTTCCATTGACTCCGGAGATAAGGTTATGCAGCGTGACCAAAATCTAATATATCATGGTAACAGTAGATGTGCTTTCATACATTTTTACCTAAAATGTTCCTCTAAAGTCAATGTTTCACTATGAAATCATGTCTAAAACAACTGACAGCGAAATGATATCGTATTATGACAGACACAGACCGTCAGATGCACGTCCTCCTGTCGTGGTATAAATGGATTATATCTCCTTGACCCCTGACCCTTGACCTCTGGAGAACTGATTCTATAGCCCTACATCAGCCGTTCCAATAGAGTATTTCTGCTTTGTTCTGATAGTTTCGTGTTGTAGATGTTCGATGAGCTCTGACCTCACAGCAACCCTAAAGTACAAGAGTCCAGAGCACACGCTTATAAATAGAGAAGAAAACGGGAGAAAGCGGAGATTCCTGTTTTTTCCAGTTGAAATCTAATAAGTATAATTGGGATTCAGAAAGGCACAAATACACACACAGACTCTCAGGAGGCTTGAAAGTCAACTGGATGTGATTCTTCTGAGGGTAACTTCAGCTATTTGTATGTCTAAGGAATTGTTTTAAATTAAAATTTAAAATTGATCTGCTTTTGAAAATAGGACCTAAACTAAATGTTATATACATATATGTATAGATGTTATGTTGTCTTTTACTCTTGTGTCTGACCTAGAGTTTCAATTAAAAAAAAAACTTGATCTGAAATCAATCTAAAAATAATTAAGAATATAAATTAAATATATAAAGTTTTACTGTTTTTACTTTGGATCAAATAAATGTAGGCTTGATGGGCAGAAGAGACTTAACTTTACAAATCTTATTGTTCAAAAACTTTTGACTGGTAGTGTATGTATAGATGTTTACTCATCTGAATGATTCTTTGTGATTCTTTCTTTTGTGATTCTTTATGAATTCTTTATAAAACATTATATTTAAGTTGAAAAAAGGCCCTTTTATGTTTTTGTTCGGCTGTTTTTTATGCTTTATGTGTGTGTGTTTGTTAGGGATGCAACAGCTGAAAAGTTTAAGCCGATACTGACATAATTTGTATCTTATGGTGTAAGTTTTATTTTTATTGAATTATATTGAGATGACTAAATTCTGTGTAAAACATGCTGTAATTTATATAAAAAAAAAAAAAACATTTATTAAAGTATTTAATGACATATAATTTTGTATTTTTACTTGAAATTATTATTAAAATATTAATTTTCCAATACATTTTTGTATTGTGAATTCAAAAGGTTCACTTACTGTATCAAGAAAAGAAAGAAAGTACTGAAATTTTGTAACCCTGAATATCCAGCATTGCAAAAATGTATTATACCCAAAACAAAATGGTTTCTTGAGCCAGTGGCTAAAGATTTTAAAGCTAGAGTAAAAAATATATACTCTAAGGCTGATGATACACTGGGCAACTTTTTGAGCAATTTTGATGGGCAACTTTTTTTGAGCAATGTTGCTTGGCCACTTTCCCATTGTAAATGGATAACAAATTTCTATCTGGATAATTTAGTTCAGTTGTGGGCCCTGTATCACACCTGGCTGCCCATTGACGGCAACATTGTATCATCAGCATAAGAGTCAAAATATGGTATATATTTTTTAAAGAAGTCTCTTTTGCTCACCAAGCCTGAATTTATTTGATCCAAAGTACAGCAAAACCATTTTTTTTACTATTTAAAACAAATGTTTTCTAAATGAATATATTTTAAAATATAATTTATTCTTGTGATTTCAAAGTAGATTTTTTAACACCATTATTCCAGTCTTCAGTGTCACATGATCCTTCAAAAATAATTCTAATAATCTGATTTGCTGCTCAAAAATACATTTATTATAGTAGAATTTTTTTCAGGTGTCTGAAGAACAGCATTGATCTGAAATAAAATGATTTTGTAACAGTATACACTATAGTATAAATACAGTATTTTTGTAAATAGAAATTTTAGAAATACTTTAAATTGATCAGAAGTGATGATAAAGACATAATTATAATTAACATTATAATGTTAGAAAAATATTTTTATGCCAGATAAATGCTGGTCTTTTGAACTTTCTATTCATCAAAGAAACCAGAAAAAAATCTACTCAACTCTTTTTAACATAATAATAATAATAATAATAATAATAATAAATGCTTTTGCAGCAAATCAGCATATTGGAATGATTCCTGAAGGATCATGTGACACTAAAGACTGGATTAATGATGGTAAAAATTCAGCTTTGAAATAACAGAAATAAATTACATTTTAAAATACATTCAAATAGAAAACAGTTATTTTAAACAGATATTTAACAATTTTAAATTTTTTGCTATATTTTGAATCAAATAAATGCAGGCTCAGTGAGCAAAAGAGTCTTCTTTAAAAAAAAAAAAAAACTGGTAGTGTATATTTAGGTCATTGGTCATTGTCATATTGTGCATCCCTAATATTTACTGGCTTGGCTTGTCATTAATATTGTCAGTCTCTCTTCTCTCAACAGCCTGAAGCAATATGACCAGCTAGTTTCTCTCTGTCCTCTCTTTGTCCCGTTTGACGCGTGAGGTCAGAGATCATGGCTGCGGATTGTGGCGTATTCGTGGACTGGTCTCAGATGGGCGATGTGAGTCGTGACGCAGCTCCTGGTAAGATTGAATATAAAGACTTAAAGGAACTAAAACAGCATGCACGCTCAGGCCAGTGGGCGAAAAATCACAGCCAGCGTTCAGGCGTTTACCAGCAGCTGCTTAAAGCTCTCCCATGTCGTACCGTAACACCGGACGCTGCGGTCTACCGGGACATCGTGGGCAATTCCAGCTCCAAGCGCAACCCATCTAACTATCCGCTGCCAGAGTTTGTGGATGGGACGCCGGTGCCACAGTACTGTCTAAAGGCCGAATCCGTGGGATCGGTGCATGCTGTGATTTCCTGCATAGCAGGGCAGTTCCCAGATATTTCATATTGTCCGTCTTTACCGGCGGTGACTGCGTTGCTGCTGCATTGGAGCGCGGATGAAGCACAGTGCTTCGAGAGCGTCAGTCGCATGCTAGCCTGCAACGAACCCGGGCGACGCTTGTTAGATCAGACTTTCCTCGCATATCAGTCAGCATGCATGACCTTTGGTGACCTTGTGCATAAATACTGCCCGGCTGCACATAAGCTTATGGTTGCAACTGCGACAGACGTGCTGGAGGTGTATGCCGATTGGCAGCGATGGGTTCTCGGCGACCTGCCTTTCAGCTTTGCTGCACGTGTGATGGATGTCTTCTTGGTGGAGGGGTATAAGGTTCTTTATCGCGTGGCTCTGGCGATATTGAAGTTCTATCGCAAGCAGCGCGCTGCCGCAGCAGGATCGGCTTTAACCAAGCAAGACTCGGCGACGATCAGGAACGATATACAGGCGTTCGTGCAGAACATTGGGAAAAGCGTGACACCGGAGAAACTGCTGGAAAAGGCCTTTTCTATTCGCCTCTTCAGCAGGAAGGAAATCACGCTGCTCCAGCTGGCCAATGAGAAGTCACTTCAGCAGAAAGGCATTACTGTCAAACAGAAGAGGTATGCAATTACGTTACATTGTTTTTTTTTTTCTGTTCACTGTAGTACTGTACTGTTAGATTATTTATTTATTTATTTATTTATTTATTTATTTATTTAAATAAAATTTTATTTGTTTTAATGCTTTAATTGAGTTTTTATTAGTTTATTTATTATTTATAATGTATTTAAATCATATTATTTAGTTTTGTTTTTATTCAGATGTTTTTATTTAGTTTTCATTGTTTTGCTATTTATTTTTAGTTTTGCTTATGTTTTCAAATAAAATGTAATTTATTTTTGTTTTATTCATATCTTTTATTTAGTTTTCATTATTTATTATTTATTTGTTTATTATGTTTTCAAAACAAATTGAACTTGTTTTGTGTTTGTTTTTATTCAAATTATTTTTTGTTTTCATGATTTTATTCATTACTTATTTATGTGTTTAAATCAACTTTTCTTTATTTTTAAAGAATTATTTTATTTACTTATTTGTTTATTTGTTTATGTATTTAAATTAAATAAATGTATTTTGTTTTATTCAAATGTTTTTTGTTTTCATTATTTTATTTATTACTTATTTGTTATCTGTTTAAATCAAATGCAATTTATTTTTATTTATTTTTATTTTATTCATTTATTTTGTTTTCATTTTATTTAATTTGATTTCATTATGTCCTTTATTATTTATTTGTTTATTTAATTAAAATATTTATTTTAATCCATTTATTTATTATAATCAAATTTACTAATTATTAAAAAAAATCACGTTAATGTTATATTTAAATCTTATAGCATTTCTATAAGTGTTTTCTATATTTCTCTATAGTAAATTAATTGCATGAAATACAAGTAATTGTAAAAGTCTCCTTGATTTACGGTATTTAAAAAAAACACAAGTGGATTAAAAATACTAAATATAACTTACTAATTTATTTATTTTAGACATTAGTGGAGTAGTGATGGTGAAAATTCAGCTTTGGTCATAAGAATAAATTATATTTCAAAATATATTCATATAGACAACTGTTTTAATATTTTTAGTGAATTATATAGAAATATAATAGATGTATAGATATTTCACAACATTACTATTTCTCCTGTATAAAAAACTCCCTTGGAGTAAATAAGACATAATTAATGTAGTATAATGTAAACAATGTAGCATGCTACGTTTATAGTAAGTAGTATACAGTACTGCAGGATATTGTAGGCACTACATATAATTAACACTAATTAGTAACAATGACAAAGAACTCATTATTTTTATTTTCTCAGGGCAGTGTCTGTTCATCTAAAAAAAAGTCCTTGTTTACTATTTATGTCTATTTATATCTCTTTTGTTTGGCTCTGTTCTGCAGCTTTCTACTGATTTGCATTAGTTTTTCATTCCTGTTTTTCATTCTATTTACTTTGCATCTCAGTTTATTCATTTGTTTTCCATTCCTCCTGCTCTCCACACTCTGTGCTCTCTATTAGCTCCATCAAAAGGTGGGTATCTTCATCTCTCATCATCCTCCTCCTCCTCCTAATGCATTTTGGTTTTTCTGACTGTTTCTGACCCATTTAGATTTCTGCACCGTGAAATATGCATAATGTTTGCATTTTCTCCTTTATCTCCAGACAAAATGTCCAGTTAGCCGTGAACGCAGATAATTTCAGCTCTGAGATCGTCAGCGCTAAAGAGATCAGAGATATCTGGTCGTGGATCCCGGAGCGATTCGCTTTATGTCAGCCGCAGCTGCTTTTCACCACATCCACACATGGTTGCAGCCTTAACAGGTACAAAAACACACCTGAACGCTTATACAGCGGCTGGAAAACACTCCAAAATAAAATATTAAAGCCTATTGCATTCATTTTAAGGGGAGACACTGCAGGCAAAAATACTGTTTTTTCATGCACCTGTCAAGTTTGAGATTTTGGGCTTGTTTTTTTTCAGACTAGTGGTAAGAAAACATCCAAAAGACACTGTTAAGTGTTTATTTTGTGGCACTTTATCTGTTTCTGTCAATAGATTTCAATTAAAATACATATTTTTAAAAGCTGTTTTCTCAAAATGAGTTTTTTCTTCTACACTGAGCCATAAATCTCCACTTCGGTAGCACTTACACACACCAAACTTTACATTTTTATTCCTGTCTATATCCTGAAGGTTTTTACTGAGGGATTTGTTCATATATAATTTGCTTGATTTTATACATTTTATTTAACTGATTAATTAAATGACATTATTTTGTTTTTATTCAAATGTTTTCATTATTTTGTATTACTTATTTATTTGTTATGTATTTAAATCAAATTTAATTTATTTTTGTTTTATTCAAATGTTTTCATTGTTTTGTATTACTTATTTATTTGTTTATTGTGTTTAAATCAAATTTAATGTTTTTATTTTCATTTTATTTATTACTTATTTATTTGTTTAATATTTTATTATTTTTATGCTTTTATTAAAATGTTTTTATTATTTCATTTATTATTTATTTTTATTTGTTCATTTAATTATTTTATTTATTTTAATCCATGTATTTATTTTAATCAAATGTGCTAATTCATTAAAAAAAAAAAGTGTATCACTCCAGCAGTGTTTTTTATATTTCTCTATAGTAAATTAAATACATTTTATTCGCCCCAAATAATTAAAAGATATATTGTTTTCTCTCTAAGTATTTTCTAAGTTATGGAGTGATAAAATGAGATATGCAAAATTCCCTCTGTAGAAACATTTGACTCTTATATGTCAAAAAAAAATTAAACAAGAATTTCGAAACAGACTAGCAAACATTTTTCATTTGCATATTTAAACCTAACATTTTAGAAAACTTTGATACAATTTTTTTTTACAATTATCAATGTAATCAATCAACTGGGTAAGTAAAGTGATAACTATTAGTTGTTGTTTTTTACCCTCTTCACCTGCAGTGTCTCGCCTTAAAGAAGTCGTCATAGTGAGTAATAGTTGCTGCCTCTGAGTAATAGATATTTCTCAGACTGTTTACAGAAGTCTTTAAATCTGAGTAAACGTCTTAAACTGTGTAAATGTTTTGTAAATATGGTTTGTGATGTTTTATTCAGGTTTTATTCCCATTGTGAGGGATATGAGCCGACATTAATGCTCATCAGAACTACAGACAGAGAGGTACTAAAACCCTTAAATCTTTATTTCTGTTTTTATATGATTTTATTTGTTTTAGTATGTATTAAGGTGCCACAACAAATGTTTATACATTTGTACTTAGTTTTAATAATTTAGCACCAACTCTGGGAAGGAAATCTGTTAGAGGGTTATTTAAATTATTTACATTTCAAGCAAAAAACTGATTAATTAAGTTACATTATTTTGTTTTTATTCAAATGTTTTTTTGTTTTCGTTATTTTATTTATTACTTATTTGTTTGTTATGTATATAAATCAAATTTAATTTATTTTTGTTTTATTCAAATGTTTTTATTTAGTTTTCATTATTTATTATTTCTTTATTTGTTTATTAGATGTTTAAATCAAATATAATGTATTTTATTCAAATGTTTTTTGTTTTCATTTTCAATACTTATTTACTTTATTATGTATTTTAATAAAATGTATTTTATTTTTATGCTTTTATTCAAATGTTTTTATTTAGTTTTCATTATTTTATTTAATATTTCTTTGTTTATTATGTTTAAATCAAATTTAATGTATTTTTATTTAAATGTTTTTTGTTTTCACTTTTATTATTTACTTCATGTATTTTAGTAAAATGTATTTTATTTTTATGCTTTTATTCAAATGTTTTTATTTAGTTTTTATTATTTCATTTATTATTTATTTGTTTATTTAATTAAATTATTTATTTAATTATTAATTTGTTTATTATGTGTTTAAATCAAATTTAATGTATTTTTATTCAAATGTTTTAATTTTTTATTACTTTATTTGTTTATGTATTTAAATCAAATTTATTTTATTTTTATGCTTTTATTCAAATGTTTTTATTTAGTTTTCATTATTTCATTTATTATGTATTTATTTGTTTATTTAATTATATTTATTTTAATCCATTTATTTATTTACTTATAATTAAAAAAAAATCACTTTAATTTTATTGAAATATAAATCGCTTATAGCTTTTCAATAAGTGTTTTCTATATTTCTCTATTGTAAATTAATTACATGAAATACAAGTAATTGTAAATGTTTCCTGCTTGATTTACGGTATTTAAAAAACTACACAAAATTACACAAAAGTGGATTAAAAATGCCAAATATAACTTTACTTATTCATTTATTTTATTCATTTATTTTAGACATTAGTGGAGTAGTGATGCTGAAAATTCAGCTTTGATCACAAGAATAAATTATATTACAAAATATATTCACATAGAAAACAGTTTTAATAATAATTATTGTATTATAGAGAATTATAATGGATATGTAGATATTTCTATTTCTGTCATTTTGTTTGTTTTTAGTACGTATTTAGGTGCCACAACAAATATATTTACTTAATTTTAATCATTTAGCACCAATTCTGGGAAGGAAATCTGTTTTTCCCAAAATAACTGCAAATGTATGATGAACTAATTTTGTTTATAGGCAGAAATCCAAAAATATGCCAGCTCTATTAGAGCCGTTAAGTCAGTTCAGGCCAATTTCAGAAGACTAATTTATTTTTTGGAAATTTTTTTCATGGGTTTTGCAGTGGTGGTTGTAATTTTTGTCAGTGAAATAAGGTCTGTGGTTATTCTTGCATACTATGTAGGATAGTAAGCAAGCTTGGACGCAGGGAAGTTGTTCAGGATCTCAGGCTGTGATTGACGTGCCTCTCATCCAATCATATTCCAGGTGTGTGGAGCCTTCCTGTCCACTGATTGGGAGGAGCGGAAAAGAGGCGGGAACAAGCTGAGCTTCTTCGGCACTGGAGAGTGTTTCGTCTTCAGAGTATGTTCTTTTCACATCATTTATTATCATAATAATATAGGTAAATCATAATATGGGATATAAATAATAAAATTAAAGTATTTATAGTCAAATTGGGATCTTCTTTATGGATTATCCATATGGAGTTTATCCACTAGGCGGCACTGTTTTCTGGAGTATTAGATTAGATTATGCATTAGTGTGTGTTGAGTTGCTCTCACTCTCATTCATCATCGTTTTATCTTCTTACTCTCTCAGAGGAATATTTTATAGCTCTTTGGTAACTCAAGAAGAGGCAATTGAATTCTTAGTTATGTTTCTTTTAACAATGAATTTTGTCAAAAGATGTTTCTGGACAGATTCCTTAGTAGGGATAAAACGGCCACAGATTAATCATAGTTATCTTACTGTGATGTTAAAGAGAAAATTAATGTAGATAGCAGCTCAGATGACTTGATTTTGTAAGGAAAAGCAAGTTTATTTATATAAATTACTTTAAAAAAAATTAAGTCATTAAACAAATGTAAATATAATTATGCATGCAGTGTACGTGATAGAAAATAAAAGTAAGAATTTATACATTTATTTTAAAAAATCAAATACATATTTATAATTTTATAATATACAAATTAATAGTGTGTATTTATGTGTGTGTGTGTGTGTAAATTTATATAAATAGGAAAGATTATAAATAATAAATATTATTGATTATGACGTATTATATATATGTATGTGAATATATTTTTTATATTTATATAGGATTTTTTATATATAAGCAATTCAACATAAATAAATTTATAAAGATAAATAAAATAATATATTTTTTATATTATAAATATGAAAATATTTATATTTATATAGGATTTTTTAAATATTATAAATATTTAAATATTTATATTTATATAGGATTTTTTTAATGTAAGCAATTCAGCATAAATTTATAAAGATAAATTAAATATATATTTATTTATTATAAATATTTATAATATATATATATAGATTAATTGTGTGTATATATATAACATTTGAATATATATTATAATAATATGTAATTAACATATATAAATAAAAATTACAATAAATATTACATATTTATCGAATGCATACATATTTATAAAAAATACGTATGAAAAGTGATAAATAATAAAAAAAATTATATATATAATTGTTTAATATAATTTAATAATAATAAAACAATAATTTATACAAATGTATATATATATTTATGCATACAGAGTAAGTGATTAAAAGACACATACTGTATGTATAGAAAATACAGAGTAACAATATAAATATGTGTTTATAAGTTTTACATATTACTTATATATTACAATAATATATAAGCATATTTATATAAATATGTATGAAAATGATAAATAACAAACATTATTAATTATGGCTAATAATAATTAATAATTTTAAATGTATATATAAAATTACATGTAGCTTTAGCTATTTCTTTCCTATAGATCATCAGTTAAGCTATTAAAATGGTAAATTGTTTTGCCATGAGCTTGTGAATTGGTTTCATATTCTGTAGTATATCTAAAGTGACTTACAGTGCCACTATAAGGACACAATGTTTGTAGATTTTATCAGTCCAGACCTTTAACCACAACTGAACCACCGCAGCATGTATTTAGATTTCACTTCCTGTCTTTCCTTGTGCTTTGACCACAAGACTAACCACTGAAACCGTGTGGTTGTTGTCGTTGTGTTAAATGTGTGTATTTTGTGTCTTGCATGTTTCAGATGAAGCCGGAAATGGAGCGTTACGAGTGGGTCATTATCAAACACCCAGAGCTGGCGAACGCTTCTCAATCCACAGATGATGATCAGACCGGAGCGACTGACAACGGTGCGCCGCAGTCTCTAGAGAAACCCGCCACAGACCCGTCTCACCTGTCCCCCTTCCTGTCTGCGCGACACTTCAACCTCAACTCAAGGAACACATCCATGTTTATGGCAGGAAACATCGACTCCATCATTATCGGTGAGAGAGATTCTCACAAATAGGATATTTATTGTATTTTTTTCTCTTCACTTAATAATCAAACACCAGTTCTTACAGTAATAATGTTTGTTTTGAATGTTGTGACAACTAACTGAGATATTGTTTATTTAGCACTAGTTGAAACTTCCTTTTAAGGCGAGACACTGCAGGTGAATAGGGTAAAAAAATTTACTTATAGTTATCACCTTACTTACTCATAAATACTCATATATGATAATTGCAAAATGTAAGGTTTAAATATGTAAAGGAGGCATTATCTAATGCAGGGGTCCCCAAACTAAGGCCCGGGGGCCTAATGCGGCCCACATTTGGACCGGCCCTCTGAACAATGCCAGAGACATATTTTGAAAATGTAATTTTAAATATGTGACCCTGGACCACAAAACCAGTCATAAGGTTAAATTTTCCAAAACTGAGATGTATGCATCATATGAAAGCTCAGTAAATAAGCTTTCTATTGATATATGGTTTGTTAGGATAGGACAATATTTGGCTGAGATACATCTATTTGAAAATCTGGAATCTGAGGCTGCAAAAAAATCAAAATACTGAGAAAATCACCTTTAAAGTTGTCCAAATTAAGTTCTTAACAATGCATATTACTAATCAAAAATTACATTTTGATATATTTACAGTAGGAATTTTACAAAAAATCTTCATGGAACATGATCTTTACTTAATTTCCTAATGATTTTTGGCATAAAAGAAAAATCAATAATTTTGACCCATACAATGTATTTTTGGCTATTGCTACAAATATACCCCAGCGACTTAAGACTGGTTTTGTGGTCCATGGTCACATATGTTTTACTTATATCATGTCGTTATCTGATAATAAAGGTTGGCTTAAAACTAAAATTTCCCTTAGTTATTAACATAGCCTAATTATTTGTTAAATTCATCAACAGAATGGTACATTCAACGTAATGTGTCATCGCGATCGAACAGGTGATGCTCAGGAAACCTTTGCAGGTGTTTTGAGTTGATTAGCTGATTGGCTTGTCACCATATTCTAATTTGTTGAGATAGCGAATTGGTGGGTTTTTGTTAAATGTGAGCCAAATCATCTTAAACTACTTCACTCTGCATGCATTAAATTTATTTAATACACAAGTTTCACAATTTGAGTTGAAATTTATATTCTAATTTACTGAGAAGCACCTGATATCCTTTGAAAATAAATGATCATTTGTCTGTCTGGTGCATAAAAAATAATAAACTATTCTAGCATTAAAAGGTATAATAAATACAGGTAAAATTATAATAAAATAATAATAATAATAATAGTAGTAGTCAGTCAGGCCCATGGAATTTTCTTTTATAAACCGACATGGCCCCCCATTAAAGAAAAGAAAATAATGTGTCCGTCTCAGAAAAAAGTTTGGGGACCCCTAATTTAATGAAATATGCACTAATTTGCATACATTTCTAGCACAAAAATCTAAAAACTGAATGAAGTAAGTTTCAAAATTCTTGTCGATTTTTTTTTTTTTTTTTTTTTTGACATATTAGAGTCAAAACTTTTACTGAGGGAATTTTGGGTATCTCATTTTGTCATGCCCTTATTCAGAAAAAAACTAGAACAGAAAGGAAACACTCAGTTTTTGACAATTTTTTGGAGAATAAAACGTTGTATATAATCAAGCAAATCATATAGGTACAAATCGCTCTGTAAAAACCATGATATAGACAGGAATAAAACTGTAAAGTTTGGTGTGTGTAAGTGCTCAGTGTAGGAGAAAAAACTCATTTTGAGAAAACAGCCTTTAAAAATATGGATTGTAATTGAAATCTATTGACACAAATAGATAAAGCGCTATAAAAGAAACACTTAACAGTGTTGTTTGGATGTTTTCTTTCCACTAGTCTAAAAAAGACACTTAATGAAAAACCAAAAAGCCCAAAATCTCAAATTTGACAGGTGCATGAAAAAGCAGCATTTTTGCCTGCAGTGTCTCCTCTTAAATCAGATTAGCCTTGGTTTTCTTTGGTGTAGTATAGAAAGAAAGAAGATCAAAAATCTAATTTAGGGATGCACCAAATGTACGGCAACCGAAATTATGCGGCCAAAAAAAGCGGTGTTAGGCAGAATAAGCGAAAAGGCCAAATAAATTATACTGAACAATGACGTGATGGAATCAAATAGAGGCGTGTACTAATGCAGCAAACTTGTCGGCAGTGTGGAAGCATTTAAAACTGTCTGAGAAAGAATCATTACAAGCACCGACAGCGAGAGACTATTTAGAAACCCATCGCATGTCTTCGATGAGAAGAGAAAGAGCTGGTTACTGTATGATAACTGAAATCACCAAATGGCCTTAAACCATTAGTGGATAAACTACAGGATGTTATGTCGTCTTATACACACACAAATTGTATTTATTGTAACAGTGCTGCACAAGCTCCTTAGTCAGGGTTTCCAAGTCCAAAGCGCAGGGAAAATCTGGCTTTTAATTTTTCCAATGACGAAAAAAATTGGATATTATTTGACTAACGTATTATTTTTAAGTTAAATTGTGCTTTGTTGGTAGGCTGTAATGTCTACAAGAATGTTAAAAATGTCCATTGTTTAGTAAATATTTTTAAATTGTTGTTTTGTAATTGATAATTGTGACCCTGGACCACAAAACCAGTCATAAGGTTAAATTTGACAAAACTGAGATGTATACATCATATGAAAGCTCAATAAATAAGCTTTCTATTGATGTATGGTTTGTTAGGATAGGACAATATTTGGCTGAGATACATCTATTTGAAATCAGAAATCTGAGGATGCAAAAAAATCAAAAAGACTGAGAAAATCACCTTTAAAGTTGTCCAAATTAGGTTCTTAACAATGCATATTACAAATCAAAAATTACATTTTGATATGTTTACAGAAGGAATTTTACAAAAAATCTTCATGGAACATGAACTTTACTTAATTTCTTAATGATTTTTGGCATAAAAGAAAAATCAAAAATTTGGACCCATTCAATGTATTTTTGGCTATTGCTACAAATATATCCCAGCGACTTAAGACTGGTTTTGTGGTCCAGGGTCACAATTTTTTTTAAGCAAGACAAAAATATAATAAGCACATTTTGGCTATTTTTAATTCATGCAGTGGTGAAAAAAAGATTGGCCAAATACATGGTAAAAAAAAAAAGTGTTTGGTAATCAGCGTTTAATTTTGTTTGGCTTGGGCTTCGGCCAAGAATTTTAATTTCGGTGCATCCCTAATCAAATTTTGACTCCTTGATTCTCTATAACTGGTGCTTTGCATTGTTAATGTAGGAGGAGGTGAAGGTAACGCTCTGTACATCGACTCAGAGCTGAACCATGGCCGAACGGAGCGTTGCCTGACCTTCGACAACCCGCCGCTGTGCGCGGAGAGCTTCCAGATCGCTCTGCTGGAGGTTTGGGGCTTCAAAGACACCATGGCTTCGTAAGATCTCCACGACTGAAGATGCTGTGGCTGTAAGATCCATCGTGTTGTGATAGACGTCCCTTCATGTAGGCGGAAACAGAGATGTGATCCGCCCTGAGCTCCAGTGAAGATGTTTAATGTTTATTGTGTATATTTATCCATTCAAAACATATCTCAAGGTTTATTTAAAATCTTTTCATATCAGCAGAAAGCCTATGTTGATGTAGTCAAAGAATCGAAAGGTTCTGATGCAGGAAGGTTTAGTTTTGAAGAATTTAAAATGTTGCATTTACTGCAATATTGATTCATATCTAAAAAATAAAAAGAGGACCAGAAGAGTGAAGAATTTCATGTTAAATAAAAAAAAAAAAAGTCTTAATCGATGTGATTCCAGCAAAGTGTTAGATATTTGTCACCGTCTTTTCTGTCAATGTATCATTGTTTTCTCATTACACTTATGAGAAATTGAATGTCATCAAAATGTTTTTTATGCAAAATATAATTTTTTTCTTTTCATTATGGGGTTGAAATATCACCCCTGGCATTTTCAATGACTTGCCCAGCCAAGAGCGATCAAAGTTTCTCTGTCCCAGTCCCTTCTTTATGGAAACTTGTTTCCGCCACTGAATAAAAACAAAAGACATAATTGCGACTTTCCAATGCAAAATTCTGCCTTTTTTTCTCTGCGTGTTCTAAAATCACAATTGTGAGATACAAACTCTCTATTATGTGTTGTACAATCTGGATTGTGTTTCTGGGAAATACAAAAAGGTCAGCATTGTGAGTTGATATATCAGAATTGCAAGTTTATTTGTCAGAATTGCGAGTTTGAAACTTTATTTCTCAGAATTGCACGTTTGTGTCTTGCAGTTCTGACTTTATTTCTCAGAATTGTGAGTTTATTTTTCAGAATTGCATGTTTATATCTTGCCCTTCTGACTTTTTGCTTGCAGTTATGTTATAAAACCTGAAAAAATAAGTTTATATCTCAGAATTGCAATTTAATTTCTCAGAATTGTGAGTTTATTTCTCGAAATTGCACATTTATACCATGCACTTCTGACTTTTTTCTCACACTTACATGTTATAAAATTACAATAGCAATTCTGGGAAATCAAAATGTCACAATTGCGAGTTTATATCTCAGAACGGTAAGTTCATTTCTGGCAAAGATTATATCTCACAATTTTGACTATTTCTCAGAATTGCATGTTTATATCTTGCCCTTCTGACTTTTTGCTTGCAGTTAGGTTATAAAACCTGAAAAAATAAGTTTATATCTCAGAATTGCAATTTAATTTCTCAGAATTGTGAGTTTATTTCTCGAAATTGCACATTTATACCATGCACTTCTGACTTTTTTCTCACACTTACATGTTATAAAATTACAATAGCAATTCTGGGAAATCAAAATGTCACAATTGCGAGTTTATATCTCAGAACGGCAAGTTCATTTCTGGCAAAGATTATATCTCACAATTTTGACTATTTCTCAGAATTGCATGTTTATATCTTGCCCTTCTGACTTTTTGCTTGCAGTTAGGTTATAAAACCTGAAAAAATAAGTTTATATCTCAGAATTGCAATTTAATTTCTCAGAATTGTGAGTTTATTTCTCGAAATTGCACATTTATACCTTGCACTTTTGACTTTTTTCTCACACTTGCGTGTGTGTCAGAATTGCGAGATAAACTCACAGTTACATGTTATAAAATTACAATAGCAATTCTGGGAAATAAAAATGTCTCAATTGCGAGTTTATATCTCAGAACGGCAAGTTCATTTCTCGCAAAGTTTATATCTCACAATTTTGACTATTTCTCAGAATTGCATGTTTATATCTTGCACTTATGACTTTTTCCTCACAATTGCGGTATAAAGTCAGATTTGCGAGATATAAACTTGCAATTACGTGTCAGAATTATGATTCTGGGAAGTAAAAACAATTAAAATTGTGAGTTATTTCTCATCTCATATCATCTTTTATTTCTTTATTTCCTGTCCAAATCCTAAAAAGCCATGCATAAATGCACAACATGTTTTTATTGAGTTAAACGTGAATGTTTATTGTTTTCAGGTTGAATTACAATGTAAAGTGTAGTAGAGATCAAGCTTTTTGTTAATCATTCAATGGTCTTTGCTTGAAGTCTATGTATGAAAGCATAATCAGCACTATTTTAAGTGGGAAGTATTACATTTTATGATTTATCTTTATCTTTGCACTTATCAAACGTATTTTAAGTTGCCGAATGTTATGAAGTAATATCAGTAATATAGTGTTTGATTTAAGTTTCTGTGTATCAGTTTAGAATATCTTCAGCTCATAACGTTATATCTTTGACTAGGAGGTTCAGTGATCAAAACCGGTTGTTGACGAGTGTTTAATGTGCATGTACATCGTGAAGTGTTACCATATCAGGTGGTGTGTTTGTGTGTTATGTGTCTCATTCAGATGGAACAGGCCGTCCTGAGTGTGTATGTGTGTTTGGAGAGTGAAGTTCAAGTCTTAAACATTCAAAACATTTAGGTAACAACCCTAAACTTTAGTCTCAAACATGTAGTGGTCTAGTATCTGCTCATAGAAGAATAAAAACTGCAAACTGTCATTAAACAGTTTTCGTTCAGTCTTTTGTGTCTATTTTATGCATCAAAGTCCCCCACAGTCATGGAAAACTTGTAAGTCACCTTAGAGAATCTGCAAAATGTTAATTATTTTACAAAAATAAGAGGGATTGTACAAAATGCATGTTATTTTTTATTTAGTACTGACCTGAATAAAAAATTTAGTCCACAAGAGAAAGCAATAGCTGGATTTATAAAAATGACCCTGTTCAAAACACACACGCTTGATTCTTAATACTGTGTTGTTCCTGAATGATCCACAACTGTGTTTTTTTGTTTAGTGATAGTTGTTCATGAGCCTCTTGTTTGTCCTAAACAGTTAAACTGCCTGCTGTTCTTCAGAAAAATCATTCAGGTCCCACAGATTCTTTGGTTTTTCAGCATTTTTGTGTATTTGAACCCTTTCCAGCAATGACTGTAGGGTTTTGAGATCCAGCTTTTCACACTGAGTACAACTGAGGGACTCATATGCAACTATTACAGAAGGTTCAAACACTCACTGATGCTTTAGAAGGAAACACGATGCATTAAGATCCAGGGGGGTGAAAACTTTTGGAATTTGGAGATCAGGGTAAATTTAATTTATTTTGTCTTCTGGAAATCATGTAAGTATCTTCAATCGCTTCTGAAAGGCAGTACTAAATGAAACAAATACAATATTTGAGCAAAATAAGAAAAATCTAGGCATCTTCATTCTGTTCAAAAGTTTTCACCCCCTGCTCTTAATGCATGGTTTTTCTTTCTGGAGCATCAGTGAGTGTTTGAACCTTCTGTAATAGTTGCATATGAGTCTTTTAGTTCTCAGTGTGAAAAGATGGATCTCAAAATCATACAGTTGTTGTTGGAAAGGGTTCAAATACACAAAAATGCTGGAAAAAAAAAACAGATTTTGTGGGACCTGAAGGATTTTTCTGAAGAACAGCAGGCAGTTTAACTGTTCAGGTCAAACACTGGACTCGTAAACTACTGTCACTAAACAAAGAAACAGCTGTGGATCATTCTGGTAACAACACAGTATTAAGAATCAAATGCATGTAAACTTTTGAACAGGATCATATCTATAAATTCAACTATTATTTTCTCTTGTAAATGGTATGTGAACTTCTTTTATGTGAGCAATCTTATCCAGGTCAGTACTAAACAAAAAATAACATGCATTTTGTATGATCCCTCTTATTTTGGTAAAATAATTAACATTTTGCAGATTCTGCAAGGTGCATGTAAACTTTTGACTTCAACTATGTCTGGAAAAGTCATAGTGAATATGCATTTTCTAGTCATACTCTTAAATGTGTCATTGAATATAAATACATTTTTTGAGTGCACTATTCATATAAAATGATTTGCATTCAGAAATTACAGACAAACTGCCTCTGTTAATAGAAATGACATTCTCAGCTCTCTTCTGCTGTCATGATACGTGCGTGTATCGTTGACCTTATAATGCAGATTCTCCCTTTGGCTAAATGAGAGCCAACTAATTGATCTTCCATCATGTGTCCTGAACAACATGTGTTCACCAAGCATGCAGAGACTGGCACTTGAAATAAATATGGCAGAATTACACTAGCTGAATACATATACAATGCAATTACAGATACAGTTATAGCATATCAAATAAAAAATGTTGTATTTACATTTAAAAATAAATTATCCTCAGCAAGACCCTATTACTATATGAGCTCATGTTCATATATTATGTGTCTATAGTAAAGTCTATTAAAATTCTTGCTGACAGAGGGTGGTGGGCGTGGCCTGTCGTTGACGTCACTGCCTAGAATGACCTTCATATCGGGAATCCTCATCCACTGCATCACACTCCACTGCGTGGGTGACATAATATCACTCCATTATAAAGGAACGATATTATTACCAGCATAAGATATCGTTAAATAGATCAAAATGGTCTTTCTGAATTATTAAATATCTTAAAATATGTCGCCTTCAAGCAATGTGAAGCAAACCTACGCCCTTATAAAGAATACCTCAGCAAGATACAGAGGAAAAGAGATGCAATACGAGTATATAATGTATTAAATACATATTAGTGTTAGACATTTCGAATGAGTAGTGGCTGTGTTTTTGCAGACAGATAGCAAATAATGATTTAGAAGTTACATAATGCATAAAACCCTCTGATCTTTATTAAAAAATACTTAATACAAGGGTTTTTAAAACACATTAGATTGCGTCCGTGTTGTTTGATAAGGAAATATCCGCACTATATTTACCACTGAGGCTTAGCAATAAAAGATTAAATGATTTAAATAAAACGAAACATAAAATAAAGAGTATTTTAAGAGTATAACATGTTCACACCCAGATTATAAACGCACGATTTTTATTCTAAGGATTTGAACATCTTTAGAATTAAAGGGAAAGCCCGCAGCGGAGCGCACTATTATCTCTAAAAATAGGGGAGACCGTAAACCACAAAACCTTTAAATCACTATCTGTGTTGCACCCAAATGCTTTCTGTTGAATGATTTTATTACGCTTTTATTTATTACTCAATCTCGGAGTGTATTTGAAAAAGTATACCAGCGCATTCCGACATTTTCAAGATCTCCTCCCCCTCCAGGAGTCGGATGGGATTTTCTTCACGGTGTGTCAGGTGACGTTTTCGGCCATTTTGTACCGCAGATTCATCGCACAGGATCCGATAGGAGCAGTTTCCATCTTTCGATTGGGCTTTAAAACCATTGTTCTTTACCAAACCGTTTGCCTTCAGATCCCGGTACCCGTCAGTTTGTACGGTTCTGCTTGTGTCCAGCAGCATTAGCTCGGTGTTATAGGTTTTGAGGTGAAATTAGAGGAATAATGTCGTCGGGAAGCCCTGAATACTCGTCGTTCTTCGCAGTGATGGGCGCATCAGCAGCGATGGTCTTCAGCGGTAAATTTATTTAAAATATATTTATTTAACATTTATTAATCACTATTGACATAATTATATCTGATTATGATTATATTTAGACTCTAATAAAAACGCCCTTTGTTGGTTACATTGATCTGAGGAAATGTCATTCTGTCATAATGATGTGGTATTATTAATCATTAGTGTTAGGAAAAAAGATACCTATTTAACGTTATTTAAAACATTTTTTTAAGTCGTACTAATCATCACCTTCAGATTTGACATCAAAAAAAGATGTCTGCTGCGTTATAATCCAATCCTGTCAGTGCTGGTTCTATTACTCCTGGTCTGATATGAAATACTGTTAAAAATATAATTAAATACGGTCCTATGACACATTTTACATTTGATAAAATCTGCTGTCAGATAATGATTTCCGTGTGATCATAATCCAACTATGCCCTATTAGAAAAATTCCTGCATTTATTGTTAAAATGATTCATTTGTGAAACTATTGCAATGCACATACTTTAAATTGAAGTCATAAAATATGAAATTATTTTATAGATGTTGTACATATCAGCAAATGTAGCTTTAGGGATCCAACCGGCCTTTGATTTAACCAGCTATGGGATTCAAGTCATTCCCTGGTTTGGTAGATTTAGAGATTATAGTTTTTTTGTTCAGGGCAAGGGATTATTTACAAGGTTAAACTAGTTTTATTTCACAGGTTAAACTGCTTTTTCCACAGGTATTGATCATCACTCAGGTTTGATTGGTTTTAGAGACTGCACTATTGAATTTAAGGAGCAGCCTGTAGTTGTGCATTAGATAATTGTATTAACAAAATGATATTTACTGATTTTTTTTGTTAAGTTTTATTCAATTAACGTCATATATTATATTAAGATCGTTATTTAGTCATTAACAGCTTTAATGTGTCTGTGAGTGACGGTAGGCCGAATGCACGTATCATCCATCAAAGAAGATGAAAGACTATTCAGAAATAAATATAAAAAAGATGCATTTTTAATAATCAGACATTAATTTCCCACCAATTTTAACCGGTTGTACTGTGTGCATAAATAGAGACGAGCTGAAATGTACATGCAAATTACAGTAGCGAGGGACATCACGACATCAAATGCAATGAGTGTGTGTTTCCAGCACAAGGCGTCATGCTGTTTATTCTCCGCTGGACTGTTAAACAACACTTCAGGCCTGTTTGGTCTGGTTACCTTTGTTATCTGTAACGTTATCCCTGTTAATGTCAGTATCAGTAATGCAAACAAACTAATAAAGCAGCTGCTGTGTGTTTGTCTAAAATACATACACTCTCCAGAGAGTGTATTTTATTATATAGTGAGGTCAGCTGATGCAATTGCTTTGCCAGGCCATTTTACAGGTATATTTGCGATTGAACGGCTTTGCTAATGAGGATGGCACCAACAGCAGAATGCCTCTCTCATCCGTGTTTTTGTGAGTGAAGTAATGAAGGGCCTCTTCAGTGTGCGACCAGATTGATTTTGTCACTGAACATGAAAGCCAAATGCAGAGAAGAAACAGCTGAAGTCGATTTATTATTTATATATTTTAGGGATTCTGCTTCTTCAGATGTGAAGTGCAGAAAAAAGCTGTCGGCCGTCTTGTAAAGCGTTAAAATAAACATGAATTAACTTTAGTTACTTCCAGAATTCGTGTTATAGCTCTTAAGGCCTGTTTGCACCAAGAATTGTAGTATGAAGATGACTATAACAGCAACTGTATTATCCACGCAAACAGTCCATAACGTTATTATACTACGAAAAAAATAACTGCTTTAAATTATCTGGCGCTCAGAAGGTGAATGGATTTTGATTGGTTGCCAATTGGTTCACCACCTTCATCAAACTAGTATCCTGTATATTGATCCTGTGTGCTGTTATAGTTCTAACAGGACATTTTTTGAAATACACTTTAGTTACATATATCATTCTTTGCACAAACCATCCTTAAATGTGACCCTAGACCACAAAACCATTTACAAGAGTACATTTTTTGAAATTAAGATTTATACATAATGTGAAAGCTGTATAAATAATATTTTCATTGATGTATGGTTTGTTAGGATATGACAATATAATGGCTGAGATGCAACTATTTGAAAATCTGGAATCTGAGGGTGCAAAAAAATCTAAATATTAAAAAAAATCGACTATGAAGTTCTTAGCAATGCATATAACTACTCAAAAATTAAGTTTTCATATATTTACGGTAGGAAATTTACAAAATGTCTTCACGTAACATGGTCTTTACATAATATCCTAATGATTTTTGGCATACAATAAACAAATAAATTTAACGTATATGATGTATTTTTGGCTATTGCTACAAATACCTGTGCCACTTAAAACAGTAACAAATGTGCACATTTAATACATTATTTTTTATAAAAACGTGTTTGTCTTTATAAATTGCCCTGCCTCTCAAACAACTTTCCACTTTTGGTGACATCATCAAGCCCTTTATTTTTAGCCCCTCCCCTCTGACCATCTGGCTCTATTCCAGTATGCAACGCCTCTTCTACGATCCAATCAATTCTGGTTGTATAAAACAAGCTCCGCCCTACATTACATGTCCTGTTGACCCATAAATATGTCACATTGTAATAAAATGGCTTTTGAATTCGTCTAGACTATGATAGAGTTTTTATTTTAGCTCAAAGATGCACTTATTAGTGCTGACTCATTTCGTTCCATTATGGATGCATTACTGTAACCTTGATTTATTTTATTAGATGAACTTATTTGTAATCTGCATTAGGCCACAAATGCTGTCAATGGAGTAATGTTGTAAAGAACCCCAAAATATTTCTTTATAATGTCCAGGAGAGAAATTAGATGTTGATCCAGACAGAATGGTTGTTTGTTCTTTTGTGAAGGTCTTTCATTCAGGCTCAGCTGATCTGATCGACACTATATTTACCCGTGAAATATCTGATTTGATGAGTGTTGTGACTAACAGGCTCATTTCTGATGCCACTGTGTGTTTGGAAGAGCTGGAGCTAATTTGAGACGTTAGTCTTTCATCTGACTTGGCATCCTGTCCCAGTTCAGTCTATGTTGTCCTGTGCTCATTTGTAAGTCTCTCAGGATGAGCCTACTAAATAAATGTATGTGTTTAGTAAAGCAGGGTAGAATAGCAGAATACAGTTGTTCCTGGTAGGCTATCTTCAGGACTAGTATGGTGCAAGCTGATTAAACTATTTGGCCTTTTTAAAATTTTAAGCAAGTAAATAACTTCAGCTTATTTAAAAAAAAAAAAAAAAATGGTGCAAATTGGGTGAATATTATTATAATGCGCAAATCATATCCAGTATTTTTTTTTTATCAGTCATCAATATTAGTTATTGGCAAAAAGATTTTGAAAAATGACAATTATTAATTATTGCCATTGGGGATGGATTAGAATAGTGGACTAGTAGTTTATCTAGTTTATCTCAGCTGTGCTTTTAAAGTCATCCTATGCATTTTTGATCATTTAATTGGGTGTTTTGAGCATCTTGCTAGAATTATTGCATATTTAAGACGTGTCAGATAAAAAATAAGTCATCATACAGGGCAATTCTGACCATTTTGATTACTTTTGCATATAGTTATATGGTATCAGGTCTTGTCCTTCATTTAATATGTCCATATCCCATTGAGGGTCTGTTCTGATTCTTCAGGATTGTACAAAATCATTCGATTTATCTAAATGATTGTATTAGAATGTCCTGCTTTAAATTCTATAAAGAATCTTTAAAAATTAGATTTGCTGTCAAATGTGACCCTGGATCACAAAACCAGTCATAAGGTTAAATTTTACAAAACTGAGATATATACATCATATGAAAGCTCAATAAATAAGCTTTCTATTGATGTATAGTTTGTTAGGATAGGACAATATTTGGCCGAGATACATCTATTTAAAAATCTGAAATCTAAGGGTGCAAAAAAATCAAAATACTGAGAAAATCACCTTTAAAGTTGTCCAAATTAAGTTCTTAACAATGCATATTACTATTCAAAAATTACATTTGGATAGGTTTACAGTAGGAATTTTACAAAAAATCTTCATGGAACATGATCTTTACTTAATTTCCTAATGATTTTTGACATAAAAGAAAAATCAATAATTTTGACCCATACAATGTATTTTTGGCTATTGCTACAAATATACCCCAGCGACTTAAGACTGGTTTTGTGGTCCAGGGTCACAAATATGAAACAGATATATTTTTATAATGTTCAGGAAAAATTTTTAAATTATTTTATATAATTTACTTGTGTTTTTTCCCTGTTATTATAGTTATTTTAATTTCTACTACTTAAACTAATTTAAAATAGCTTTATAAAATAGCCATAAAATAGCTTTAGCTGCTTCTGAAATGGCATTAAATATCTTAATTTTTATTTTTTAATATTAATTAATGTATTTAATTAGGTAAGTAATTATTTTACTTACAATTTTTGAACTAATCATCTGCTGTAAAAGCTGTAAATCGAATCCATTTTCAGATTGTTTTACCTGACGTTGTGTGTGTGTTGTTCCCAAAGCAAGTAGAGTTGGTCTTATAAGTGTGTGTGTGAAGTGTTTGGACAGTGGCCATCTGCACACTGAAGGATTGATTTTGCTCTTCATCGCACGAGCCCATCTGTTACCGCACACACACACACACACACACACACACACACACACACACACACACACACACACACACACACACACAGTTATTGGCTAGTTTGGGTGATTCTGTGCTGCAGTAGTAGTTGTAATCATGGATAATGCAGCAGAGTTACCCTTTAATCCCAGAAACTAAGATTAGACTAAGATTCCTGAATGAACCAGCTGTAATTTACAGCAGTGTGTTAACCGTGAACAGAATCTTTACACACATCAATGTGTTTCCCAAGACTATCACAGCCAGAGGCAAAATACTTAGGATTCATGCATTAATGAATTAAAAAAATAAACAAAACTCCTCTAACATGGGGGGTGTTCCATAAAACAAGTTTACCAAATAAGTCTTATTTCAGTTAGTCTGACTTATTTTGTGCCAAATCAAGTGACAATAAGTCAGACTAACTGAAATAAGCCTGGCTTATTTTGTAAACTTGTTTTATGGAACACCCCCATGGTTTAATTGCCTGGTTTGAACAAGTAAATAAAATAAACTAATAATAAAAATGTAGTTACTTGAAACAAAATAAACTTTAAATGAAATAAAATAAACATTATTAATAATATAAAAATGATCAGATAGATGCCAGTGCAACATATTTAAATATTTATATTAGTGCTGTCAAACAATTAATTGCAAAATGTAAGTTTTTACTTAATAGGTGTCTGCACTGTGTATTATTTATTATGTTTATATAAATACACACACATGTATGTATATTTTTTAAAAAATATTTATATATGGGTCAAAGATGTTAAGATGTCCACATCAAAAGAAATTTACAAAAGTGATTTTATGTCCATAGAAAGCACATTAAATGTACGTAAAGTGTCTACCTTTAAGGTTTCAAATAAGTTTTTTGAGACTAAAATGTCAAAATCTGTTTAAAATGATGTTGCATTGTCATTCAGTGTGACACAATATTTCTGTAAAAATTCAAACAACATGCTTATTCTGACTTATATATAAATATATATAAAAAATAAGGGAGGATATGAAATTTTATTTTAAATGAGTAAAAAATGAGCGTTTTAAATGAGTAAAATATTCTTACTGACAAATGGGCAAAACCTAGGATAGTGGCAAATTTTAAAAATGTAGAATTACAACTAATTAGTATTTGGGGTGATTGTGATTATTCTTTTAATATGTCATAAATAGATTTTGGTTGTAAATATGCCTGACAATATTGTTACACTGAATGACATTTTAAGTGGGTGTCTTCTGTAAATTAGGAAAAAATGTGTGATGATTATTTTTGCTCAGAAAAACAAAAATAAATATGCAATTAAATGAAACGGAAAACATTTTTTTTTTTAAAACAGCAACAATTTAAAGCAGTATTACACTTATTGTTTTTATGCTTAAACTCGTTTTTGTCTTTGACCCATATATTATAAATTATATGAATATAAATATTTAAATATTAAAAATATATACTGTATATGTGTATGTTTGTTTATATATATATATATATATATATATATATATATATATATATATAAATAAGATATACACAGTACAGTTCACTTTTGGATGCAATTAATCGTTTAAAAGAACTAATTTGTTTTACCTGAAGTACCAATTACCAATCAAGTACCAATACCTAAAACTGAAGAAAAAAAAACAGTGTAGATATAAAAAGTGAAACTAATAAAAACAAATGTATTATTTACGCAAATGTATAATTTTATTTAAAATTAACATTAAAATTAAAATGGAAAATCTAAATAAAAACTATAATAGTATCTCAGTGATGCTAAAATAGCACTGATTTAAACCTGAGATCAGTTCCACTCATTTACTGATGCTTAAATTATTATATTTTCTCCATGGTACATTTCTGTTTCCTGTGTGAGTATTAAGTAAGTTCATTACTAATAATGGAATTATTGTATTATTATTGTCTATCCATCTTTACTATTGCTTTTGCTCATTTGTGACCCTGGACCACAAAACCAGTCATAAGGGTAGTTTTTTTAATTGAACTTTATACATAATCTAAAAGCTATCAAATCCATTGATAAGTTTGTCCCAAGCAATGTATTGTTGGCTCTTGCTACAAATATACCCATGCTTATATACTTATGACTGGTTTTGTGGTCCAGAGTCACATTTCGTTTTTTTTAAACTACTTTTAAACTTTTGTTAAAGAGTTCTGCGATTATACTTCAAAGCTGTCATTGTATTCATTTATTTTCATCTTTGCCCAAGCAATTATTTAGCACTGCTCTAAAAACACCCTAGCAACAGCGAGTTTAGTGAGTTTTTCCACAGGCAGTCTGTTCAGAAGTGTAAAAATCTTGCTTATTCATGTTTTTGCCCTTTTGGTTTCAATACTGAACACTACAGAAATATTGCAGGAGACGTGACTCATGCTGTTTTTGCAGAGTCGGCATTGAGAAATTATACAATCTTATGAATCATACAATGAATATATGAAATACATGAAATCTGTATAATGAATAGTTTTTGCATCTTTTAGAGCTGGACTGAGAATATAGATGGAACTATATTTACTCTCTGTTAGAGTGCACTATTAATGTTCCATTCATATTTTTAGTGCAGTTTTGTTGCAGTAATAAAGGAAACCATGCATGAAGAGTAAGCGGGATGTGTGTGTGTCTTTGTGCAGCGTTGGGTGCGGCGTATGGCACAGCGAAGAGCGGCACGGGTATCGCTGCCATGTCTGTGATGCGTCCGGAGCTGATCATGAAGTCCATCATTCCTGTGGTCATGGCGGGAATCATCGCTATATACGGGCTGGTGGTGGCCGTCCTCATCGCCAACAGCATCTCAGACAAGATCACTCTCTACAAGTGAGTTGAACGGATCAGCACTGCTATTAAACACTGATTCTGATTTAAAATGTTTTTTAAAGAAGTCTCTTCTGCTCGCCAAGCCTGCATTTATTTGATCCAAAGTACAGCAAAAACAGTAAAAATTTGAAATATTTTTACTATTTAAAATAACTGTTTTCTATTTGAAAATGTTTTAAAAAGTGATTTATTTCTGTGATTTCAAAGCTGAATTTTCAGCATCATTACTCCAGTCTTCAGTGTCACACGATCACTTCACAAATCATTCTAATATGTGACCCTGGACCACAAAACCAGTCTTAAGTCGCTGGGGTATATTTGTAGCAATAGCCAAAAATACATTGTATGGGTCAAAATTATTGATTAGTAAATTAAGTAAAGATCATGTTCCATGAAGAGTTTTTGTAAAATTCCTACTGTAAATATATCAAAATGTAATTTTTGATTAGTAATATGCATTGTTAAGAACTTAATTTGGACAACTTTAAAGGTGATTTTCTCAGTATTTTGATTTTTTTCCACCCTCAGATTCCAGATTTTCAAATAGTTGTATCTCGGCCAAATATTGTCCTATCCTAACAAACCATACATCAATAGAAAGCTTATTTATTTAAATTTCAGATGATTTGTAAATCCCAATTTTCAAAAAATTGATCTCAGTTTTGTAAAATTTAACCTTATGACTAGTTTTGTGGTCCAGGGTCACATATGATTTGCTGCTCAGGAAACATTTATTATTATTATCAATAAAAACATACATTTTAAGTACATTTTTACTTAGCAAGGATGCATTAAATTGATTAAGTGATGATAAAGACATTTAGAGTGTTTTAAAAGAGTGATTTCTGAAAGATCATGGGACTGGAGTAATGATGCTAGAAATTCAGCTTTGAAATCAAAGCAATAAATTACAGTTTAAATATATATTCAAATAGAAAACAGTTATTTTAAATAGTAAAAATATTTAAAAAAATACTGTTTTTGCTGTACTTTGGATCAAATAAATGCAGGTTTGGTGAGCAGAAGAGGCTTTTTTTTTTAAAACATTAAAACTTTTACTGGTATTGTAGGTGTACTGAAATAAAAATTCTATAGAAAAACTAAACTTGTTTGTTTAAAAAAAACTACAAATTAGACAAACTAAATTACTAACATTTAAAATAAAAAAACTCATAAAATGATTATTTAATATATTTATGATAATAACACTCATTAATTATATTACATTATATCATAATATATTTAATATTGTATTATAGGAGCGCTAAAATTTCTGTTGTTGATTCCAGTAGTATTTTGCTATTTTTATCCATATTGCTGATATTGTTTGTTTTATTCAACACATTCATGTATTTCTTTAAAATTATAATTTTTTATTAATACGTTTTTTAAAGAAAAATAATATAAATGTTTTTTTTTTTAATTTAAATATCTGTAATCTGAGGGTGCAAAAAAAATCTAAATATTAAGAAAATCACCTTTTAAGTTGTCCAAATGATGTTCTTAGCAACGCATATTACTAATAAAAACGTTTTGATGTATTTATGGTAGGAAATTTACAAAGTGTCTTCATGGAACGTGATCTTTATTTAATATCCTAATGATTTTTGGCAAAAAATAAAAATGTATCATTTTGACCCATACAATGTATTTAAATATACCCACATGAGACTGCTTTTTTTAGTTCATGTTATTTTGTTGATGTTAATTGCTTCTCTTTTCACTGATTCACTGCAAATAAATTCCAGTGTTTGAAAATGTTTCCATTTAAAAAAAAAAAAAAAAAAAAAAAGTTAATTACTTAAATTTGCACAAGGTTAGGTCTCTACTAATGATGTGAATTATTTCCATTTACAATTAAAACTATCCCAATTTTTGTTGTTGTTTAAATGTCATATATGAATTTATTTTACTATCATCTGATTTGTTGTGTCCGTGTGGCAGGAGTTTCTTGCATCTGGGTGCGGGCCTGAGCGTGGGTCTGAGCGGGCTGGCGGCCGGTTTTGCCATCGGCATCGTGGGAGACGCGGGCGTCCGTGGCACCGCCCAGCAGCCGCGCCTCTTCGTCGGCATGATCCTCATTCTGATCTTCGCTGAAGTTCTGGGTCTCTACGGCCTCATCGTAGCCCTGATTCTCTCAACCAAATAACTGGCAGTCAGCATGCGGCGCTGCTGGAAACGCAAGATGGGGCACGTGGAACAAAAAAAAAAAAGTGGGAAGGGGGAAAGGGGGGAAAAAATAAATAAAGTACCTTAAACTAAAACTAGATGAATTGAAAGGTGGGGAAATAATCCTACACGTTGTAATGGGCTTTGCGTTCGGTTTTATCTCTGAAAGTGTACAGTCGTCCCAGTTTGATAGTTTTGATTTCTTGTAAATGCGATATATAGTGATTTTGTCCTGTGTCTGTGAAGAAAAAAAATATTATGATATAATAATAATGCTGTAATAGATCTCATTCTCTGTTCGTTTCCACACCCCTCCTGCCTATCGATCTGTTAGCCAATCACGCGTTCTCTTTCGCTCCCTTCATGTTAAGAGAGGGAAACGCACGAACGCTGGTTCCTGTTTCTTCCTGTCACGTGATCTGGGAGTCTGACAAATTTCCACATTGGTGTCAAAGAAGTGTTTGTGAAGTGGAAAAACGCACTGACGAATCTGTATGTGGAATGGAATAGTTTTTGTTGACCCACTGATTTTATTTATTAAGATTATTGTTCATGAAAATGTACTTGAAGCTCCTCGGATCCTTCGAATTGATATTTATATAAACATAAATCTATATATATAAATACAGATCTATATATATGTGAGAATAGCGCTGCACTGGCCAGGGTTTGCTGGCGAGTGCTGTTGTTGGGGAGTATTTCAGCTTGATGTGTGTATTTCTGGTTGTTTCCTGTGTATATCTGATGTTTGGTTGTATTAAAGGTGTGCGTGTGCCCCTCGACGGGTCTCACAAGTGTAATTTCCAGATGCCTGTGTTCCCTGTGCTTATTCATCATCCGGTCGGCTCTTGTGAGTGTGTCCAGCTGTGTTTGTCTTTAATCTCAACCTTGATAATAATTCACCAACTGCTGATAGATTCACAGTAGAAATTACTTTAAATTCCTTGAAGCTTTTATTGTAAATACTTTTCAAAATCTATATTTTACAGATAAATCCTCTCATTATAAATCACATCAGATGAAACAGGAATGTGAAGCATCATCATCATCAGTCTCTATGTATTGATCGTGTTCAGTCAGTGCTGTTTCAGGCGTCCAGGCTGCTGAGGAGAGTGTTCGCTATTTGACTGATGGCCGTGTATGTGCTGCTCTCTGGAAACGCCTGCAGGAAGTCCCGCCCCTCATCTAAACTCGCTGTCAAGAGCGGATCCAGTGGTACTGAGCCTACAGACACACAATCAGTTAGTATATGTGACCCTGGACAACAAAACCAGTCATAAGGTTAAATTTGACAAAACTGAGATTTATACATCATATGACAGCTCAATAAATAAGCTTTCTATTGATGTATGGTTTGTTAGGATAGGACAATATTTGGCCGAGATACATCTATTTGAAATCTGAGGATGCAAAAAAATCAAAATACTGAGAAAATCACCTTTAAAGTTGTCCAAATTAGGTTCTTAACAATGCATATTACAAATCAAAAATTACATTTTGATAGGTTTACAGTAGGAATTTTACAAAAAATCTTCATGGAACATGATCTTTACTTAATTTCCTAATGATTTTTGGCATAAAAGAAAAATCAAAAATTTTGACCCATGCAATGTATTTTTGGCTATTGCTACAAATATACCCCAGCGACTTAAGACTGGTTTTGTGGTCCAGGGTCACATATGTGTTTAGACATAAAGGGATGTAAAGTACTGTACAGTGGGGTTCAAAAGCCTCAGAGTCAAGGGCTCAGAATTTAGTAGGGATGCTATCAACACCAATATCCAGGAACTAATATCCAATAGTTTTGATCAAACAATTCTATTTATATATATATATATATATATATATATATATATATATTAGGTATGTAACCTCTTGTGATTTTGGTTACATCTGAAATAGGTCATACTATTGATATTACCTGAAAAGGTTAAAAGGTAAAAATGCTAAAAAAGAAGAAGAAAAAAAAGTACATCCTTGAAACTGAGTTTTTGAAACTCTGAATCAGTTAAATCATTGCGTCACAAAATCCTTCACCGCTTCGAAACACTCCACGCGCATCACAAATAATGTTTCAGTTTGAGGCTTCCCAAATCATTCGATTTAGATTTAGATTTTGTGATGCACACTCCTAAGTCACTATATGAAATGATGGTTTGTGAATCATTATTTAGACCGGGATTTTGAAGCATGGATTGCAAATCATTTGAAATTTGAGATCGGGACTTCTGAGTGGGTTTGTGAATCATTTCGCGAATTGAAAAATTTGTGATACACGCTCCAAAGTTCCTATCTGAAATGATCGTTAGAATCAGATCAGGATTTAGATGGGGATTTTGGAGTGTGGATTACAAATAATTTTATTTAGACTGGAACTTCGAGTGGGTCTGTGAATGAATTGATTCAGATCGAAACTTTAAAGCGGGATTGCAAATGATTTCATTTAGATCAGGATTTCGGAGCAGGTTTGTGAATCATTTGATTCAGATCGGGACCTAAAAACGCATATTGTGAATCATCTGATTCAAATCCGGACTTTGGAGTGTGGACTGCAAATCATTTGATTCTGATCGGGTTCGTGAATCATTTCGAGAATTGAAAGATTTGTGATGCACGCTTTTAAGTCCCTTTATGAATAGATGGTTTGAATCGTTATTTAGATCGGGACTTTGAAGTGTGGATCGCGAATCATTTGATTTAGATCGAGATTTCAGAGCGAGTTTGCAAATTATTTGATTCAGATCAGAAATTTGGAGCGGGTTTGTGAATCATTTGATTCTGACTGGGACTTCGCAGTGTGCATCACAGATCTTTACAGTTCTACTACAAATACCATGGTTAATTTTTGGAAGGGATATGTTGCCGGGTTAATAAAAAATGTAATAAATGTACACAAAATGCTTCTAAATTGTCATATTTACTTAATAACAAATAATAATTTTAATTGTTTAAAGTAAATAATAATTATAGCCTAATCATTATAATAAATAATTGAATTACTATCAGCATAATCATTTCAGTGAAAATGTGACAATTGAATATTTTATTCTTATAAAATATTTGTGATTAAAAGTCACTTCAAAACAGAGTGAAACCTTTAGTATTTATTATTCATTTTACATATGTTTGTTTTAACTGTTTATTTTTAGGTTGATCTTAAGACTGTTGGACCACTCTATAGTCTGACATCTATCCTCCAGTCAAAACTCATTGAAATAAAACACAAAAATTAGATGCGCTGCACCATCAAGTGGTGAATAGTGGAACAACACATGTAAATAAAGCACATTACCTAAAAACACCGATCCTGTCAGCTTGGCTAATTCCTCACCTCCACCTTTAGAGAAAATGTTACTGCATTCCTAAAAAAACACACACGTTAGTGTTTAATACACATTATTAGACGCATTTTCCTGTCCAGCTGTATGTGTTTGATACTCACAGAACAGTGTGGACACACAAAGCCGCTCATGTTCTCCACGATGCCCAGGATTTTCACAGCTGTCTTCTTACAGAAGGTGATCTCACGCCTCACGTCTCCTGTAGACACTGCCTGACATTTGAAAGGATGTTAATGCATGCATGATGTTACTGAGCAGACTTGTCATTTACAGTATCCTCATGTTCACCTGTGGTGTAGTGACCAACACGGCTCCGTCCACTTTATGTTTGCGCAGGTTCTCGAGCACGGCCAGGTGTTCGTCTGATGTTCCTGGGGGCGTGTCCACTAGCAGGACGTCCAGTTCGCCCCATGCCACATCGCTGACAAACTGTCCAATCAGAGCTGAGGAAGCGATGGAAGGGGGAGTGAGACATGAATATTAGGTACCAAAGTTCACAAGGTTAAATAGCAAAGGTCAGACCTGTTTTTTTAGGCCCCCTCCACACGACCGCCTCATCCGCATCCTCCAGGAGGAAGCCGATGGACATGAGCGCGAGCTGCTGCTGGGGGTCTGCGTACACCGGCACCCACCCCGCGTCACACTGATGCACCTCCGGCTTCCCCACGCTCAGCATCCGCGGGATACTGGGACCGCACAGATCCACATCTAGGATACCCACCTGACACACATAATAACGTCACATCATGACAGAATAGAGTAGAGCAGAATTTAATTGAATACAGCAGAATATAGTAGTTGTAGTAATTGAAAAGAGCACAAAAGAACAGAATATAACAATAGAAACAAATCATGCAGAATAGAATAAAATACAGTGCAGTATGATGGAATAAAGCATAAAAGAGCATCATAGGACAGAACAGAATAGATTAAATAGGACACCATACAATAGAACAGAGCACAACCGAATAGGATAAAGCATGGATAGAGCAGAATATAGCAATAGAATACAATTTAATAGAACAAAATACAGAATAATAATATAGCATAGAACACAAAAGAGCAGAATAGAACTGAATACAGCAAAAGAGAATAGATCGAGCACAATAAAACTGAGCAGAATAGAATCAAGTAAAACTAAATATAAAAGAATAAAGTAGAATATAATAAGAGCATAATAGAACAATTGAATAGAGCAGAACTAAATACAACACAATAAAATGGAATAAAGCAGAATCTAATAGAACAGAGCACAATAGAATAGGATGAAGCAGAACAGAATCAAATAAAACTAAATATAAAAGAAAGAACAGAATAGAGCAGAATATAATAGAGCATAAATAAAGCAGAATCTAATGGAACAGCACAATAGAAAAGGATAAAGCAGAACAGAATCAAGTAAAACTAGATATAAAAGAATAACGTAGAATACAATAGAATAGAGCAGAATATAATAGAGCATGAATAATTAAATAAAAACAGCACAATTAAATAGAATAGAGCAGAATATAAAATACAGTACAATTTAACAGCACAAATAATAGATTGATAAAATATAGCATAATAGAAAGCAAAAGAGCAGAATTTAATAGAACAAAGTAGCACATAATTAAACAGAGTAGCATAGAACTGATTAGAGCCCGATACAACAGAGCAAAATATAATAGAACAGGCACAATAGAATGGGATGAAGCAGAATAAAATAATGCAGAATAGGATAAAGTAATATTAGAACATAATGTAGCACAATAAAAGAGAATAAAGCATAATAAAACACAACTGAATAGAGCAGAATTAAATGCAACAATAAAATAGAATGAACCATAATAGAATAAAAAGAAAAGAATACAACTGAAGATAATCAAATAGATATCAGAATATAATAGAATAAAATACAACACAATATAACCGAATAGAATCAGGTAAAGTAGAATATAATACAGCAATATATAAAAAAGAACAATCGAATAGAATAGATCTCCATAGAAGTGAATAGAGCGTAATTTAATAGAACAGAGCAGCACAGAATTGAAGAGAGCAGAAAATAACAGTGCAAAAGAATAAATCAGAAGTGAATAGAGCAGAATAGAATCAAGTAAAACAGAATAAAGTAGAATATAATGAATGTAGCATGTAGTAGAGCACAATGTGTTCCAATAGATCTATGTAGAATTGAACAGAGCAGAATAGATGAAATGGAGTCCATTAAATTAGACGAGAAGCACAACAGAATGGATTCAAACCTGAATATAATCAATAGAACAGAACTGAATCACATAGTATAGAGCAGGATAGAATAGAATAGAATTCAATGGTATTTCACCTTTTTGCCCGCATGTCTGAGAGCCAGGGCAAGTTCAGTGGTGATGGTGCTTTTCCCCACTCCACCTTTACCAGACAGAACCAGAACCACGTGCTTCACCTGATCCAGATTCCCTTTCCCTGAAAGACATGTGCACATGAGTTTTCATTTTGTTTAATTCACCTATTTATAGACATTAAGACTTCTGTTCACTGTTTTGTTCACAATGATGCCATAATGTAACATCATGGCATTTGGACTCCGTTGCATTCATGACAACGAAAATAAACAGTTGCGAAGTGATTCAGTTGTATTTCAAAAAGACTTGTTAATGAAAAAGCGCTGATCACTCACCGCTACTATCCATGTTGGTTTATTTTACTTCCGCAATGCGTCAAACGACGTCCTGCGTTTTTGATCCCGCCTCAGAGCAAGCTCGTCCAATCAGATACAAGAGTCTACCGCCTCGGATGTTCCTATTGGTCATTTCGCCGATTTAGCCACGCCCCGTTCTCAATCGAGTTGAAATATTCACACATGATTATTACTTAAATATAATTATAAATACAATATTATTATTTTTTTTTATAAATATTTTTATATTAATCGCTTCATATGGGTATATTTTCTTGATTTTCCTGAAGAATAATTTGTTTACAAATGTTTATTTTTATATTTTGTAGGCTTTTAGCTCTCTACGTCACGGATGCTTACATGTTGGTCTGTAGGTCAGATAATTTGTCGTTTAAGGTAAAGTTGACGGAAAGCCAGCGCTGGCTGATCCCTAAAGCGCCCTTTAATGAGGATGATAGACAGCCCGACCTGTTCCGTCTGCTAAATTACGAGTATTACTATGCCGAGGGATTTACATAATGAATATTAACTACGTAAGAAGACGTTTTGCGCAGTATAGCTATCCGATTGGCTAAAAGGGAGACGCGGTAAGTAGGCGCTACTCATGTAGCCAATGAAACCGCAGCTCATGAATATTAATTAGGCACCATCAATAGACGCTCCAGGAAGGTTACCGAGCAAAACATGGTCTAATTGATATTTATGAAGTACGCCTTTTCTATAGTATGACTGCTGGCCGGTGTTGTGTGTTTGGTTTGTGTAGATGTAGGTCACCACGCACCAGCTATATCACTTACAGCAACTCCTGATGGAAACGCGTGTCTAAAGTAGAGAGAATAAACTCTACGAAAGCCTAACAAGGTATGTGAGTTTCTATGTTAACTATATCATCATTTTAGTACAGAAAAAGTTGCAGTGATTTCTAAAAGTCCATTTTGTTAAATGATTCTTGATGCAGTCAGGTGTTTACAGTGGATAGCTGTCTAAAGACATTTTCCTGTTAATATATTAATCCTATCAATATAATAATAATAATAATTACTTAATGCTGTTGCTTGAAAAGATTTGATCTCTTCCAAGTGTGTGAAGCGGTTTAAGTGTGAGGAAAAGCTCTATATCATTTAATTATTTCAACTTAATATTGTTATATATTATTATATTAGATTATTGTAAAATAACATATTCAGTACAAGTGCATATTAGTAATATATAAGCGTTGCTGTAATTAGTAGTAATTAGTTTTGCTATTTGTCAGTGAGAAGAGAATTTGTTTTCAATGTTTTTAAATGTGATTCATATTTAAGTTAATGTGTATCTGAAGAATCAAGCAGTGTGCCATGCTGTATTTGAACTATTTTATGCATTTTACTAATTATACAAATTTTTAATCATAATAATTTTACTTTTTGAGTAGTATTTGTAATTTAAAAAATCACAATGCAGGACTAAGTAGAAACATTATAAAATATGCGTTCCCTTTTACACTCAAGCACATTTCAACATGGAGTCTCATGGTCTCCTATCACATTGCTTTTACGCAATCTTGTTTGTTATTAATATGCTGTTTGCATGAGAAATGTGCTCATGACAGCATAATGCAAACTTATTGCACCATTGCATTTCCCAGAAGCACGCAAGTAAAGATGGGCCAGTTGATCAGCTCCGGGGTGGTGGAGGTATCCAGGGCAGGATTCTTGTTTTGGATCCATCAATTAGCGAACACCTGGCTGTCTTGTGTGACAGAATCAATTAGGCCTTTTAACCTAATTATACATTTATATCTTGGCTATAGAAATGCAATTATAATCTGTAACTATTACGTAATCAGATTTCTTGAAGCATGCCAGTTTCTGTGTTTATGATTTCTAAAAGAGTATTTTCTCATTTGTCAGCCTGTTCTGGTGGTGCTTTTTAACGTTTTGTCACCCTCACAGACTGGTTTGAAAAGTCTGCATTGTAAACACCAGAGCGATCTGAGCAGATCACATGAAGCAATGTAAACTTGTGTCTCAGATTGCCGGCCGTGGCATATGGAGCAATCAGAAGTAGGGTACAGTGTCAGCCAAGTCAGTCTGTCAGTGCAAAACAAGTTCATGGCAAAGCTGGACATCTGTGAGTCAGCAGCTACAGGAAGTGGTGCTGAGAAAATTACAGATCAGCTGCAGTGGAGCTGACAAACTCTTTACAAAAACAGATAGATAGACAGACAGAAGAATGGATAGACAGATGATAGACAGATAAATAGACAGATAGACAGACAACAGACAGAAGAATGGATAGACAGATGATAGATAAATAGACAGATAGACAACAGACAGAAGAATGATAGACAGATGATAGTAGGGCTGGGCGATTAATCGAAAAGTAATCGAAATCGACATTCAGAACCTATAATCGATCAAATTTTCCAGGTCAATTATTTCAATTACTTTCCCTTTAAAAACACTAATGCGTGTGGAGTCACGTGACCCCGCTCCGTTACGTTGCGTTATTCCGCCAACATGTCGATGGAGAGCTTAAACAGTATTTATACAGTAAAAAGTATTTACAGGATATACAAGAGTAATTTTATTTAGAAGAGATACTGCTTATTTTCTACTTTTAATATTTATTATTATTTTATAAATAATTTATTTTGTTTCCAAAAGTGCAAGTTATTTATTTTCACTAATTTAAGAAAAATGTGACTTTTCATTTTAAGCAATGTGTGCTTTAATTTCAGTTGTTCAACACTGATGTTCAATAAATAATCATAGATAGTAGATAGTGTGTGCACCCTTCATTCAAAAATCTCTCACTTGTAATATGTGCGCATATTTACTGTACAAAACTTGTCAGTGAACTATGAGGGCAAAAAAATAAATAATATTTAAATATAATTAAATATAATTTTATTAATGTATAAAATAATCGTTCATTAATCGTAATCGGGTTAAAATGTTCAATTAATCGAGATTTTGATTTTAGGCCAAATTGCCCAGCCCTAGATGATAGATAGATTAATAGACAGATAGACAGACAACAGACAGAAGAATGGATAAACAGACAACAGATGATAGACAGACAGATGGATAGACAAACAAAGGGATGGACAGACAGACAGACAGACAGACAGACAGACAGACAGACAGATAGATGAATAGATAGACAGACATATGGACAGGTAGACAGACAGAGAAATGGATAGTTAGACAGACAAATTAATAGACAAGTGGATAGACAGACAGATGGATAGATATGGATCGATAGACAGATAGATGAATATACAGACAGACAGACAGACTGACATATGGACAGACTGACAGAGAAACAGATAGAGAGACAGATGAATAGATAGACAAATGGATAGACAGATGAATATACAGAATTGACAGGTAGATAGATGGACAGATAGACAAATGAATAGATAGATAGACATATGGACAGACAAACAGACAGAGAAATGGATAGTTAGACGAATAAATAGACAAGTGGATAGACAGACAGAGAGAGAGATAGATACACACACACACACACACACACACACACACACACACACACACACACACACACACACACACACACACACACACACACACACACACACACACACACATGAATAGATAGACAGACAGACATATGGACAGACAGACAGAGAAATGGATAGATAGACAGACGAATGGATAGACATGAGATGAATAGACTATCTATATGAATAGTCTGTCTATCTATAGGTAGATAGATAGACAGACAGACAGACAGACAGACATAGATAAATAGATAAATGGATAGACAAACAGATGGATAGATAGACAGACAGACAAAAAGAAATGGATACATAGACAGAGACGAATGGATAGACAGACAGATTGACAGACAGAAACAGATAGATAGACAGACAAATGGATATACAGACAGATGAATAGATTGATAAACAGATGAAAAGACAGATAGATAGATAAATTCATAGACAAACAGATGGATAGATAGATAAATAGACAGACGGGGAAATGGATAGACGGACAAACAAAAATGGATAGATAGACAGACAGACGAATGGATAGACAGACAGACAGATTGAGAGACAGAGAAACAGATAGATAGACAGATGGATAGATGAATAGACTGATAAACAGATGAAAAGACAGATAGACAAATTCATAGACAAACAGATGGATAGATAGACAGACGGACAGACAGAAAAACGGATAAATAGACAAACAAATGGATAGACAGATGGATAGATGAACAGATTGATAAACAGGCAAAATAGACAGATAGACAGACGGATGGATAGATAGACGGACAGACAGACAGAAACACGGATAAATAGACAGATAGACAGACAGATGGATAGATGTAAATAATAAGAGCCTCATTCTGTTGTTGTGTTCCAGGAATGTCTTGGAATAAGTATGTTGTTAGTGAGAATGTCCCAGAGACTGAAGCCACGCCCCTCACCACGACCCTCGACCCAGAAGAGAAACAGGTTGTCGGATCACAGGTGAGCATGAGTTACTCTGTCCTCACAGCCTGTGCTCATTTCTGTCAGGTTATTTTGAGCTAACTAGCATTAGTTTTACATTACCTGGGCATCTGGCCAATCAGAGTCTCAAATGAACGGTTTATACTGACACAGCATCTGCTGCGCTGCTTTAAATCAGCTTCTTAGAAATGAAGATAGTCAAACTTTTTAATAGGTATAAAACAGGCTGTGTTCTTTTTCTTCATGAAAAATATATTTAATCGTGTCCTTTGATTTTCAAATGTAACTGAGAGAGATCATTGACTGGTTTTGTTTGTGTGGTCAGTTGGAGGGTGAGTCTACAGGGTACGAGCACGTAACGGTGTGTGTGCCAGCGGAGCTGCCGCCGGTGGTGCCCGTGACGGGAGAGTCCTTCTGCCAGTGTCCAGCTCAAACCGAACTCAGCTCAGATGCCCAGATCAGCCCATACACCCTCAGCTGCACCTGCGGAGAGGAAGAACAGGGTGAGACTTGTTATACTTAATCAAGCATTTGGACGCTAAAGAGAACAGAGAATATCATACTGAGCTGACTTAAAAAATGTGACTTGCACTTTGTCATGTGTCTATGTATTAAAAACCCCACAAGTAAAACACATTTATTACCATAAGGGATTATTTCTACCAGATCTGATCTTTAAATAAAACTGAAATGAATCAAGCCAGTTGATTCTGTCTTTTGAAATGAAATGTAGCAAGTGTCAGTAAAGACATTTAGAATGTTACAAAAGATTTCTATTTAAAATAAATGCTGTTCTTTTGAACTTTCTATTCATCGAATTATCCTGAAAAATCAACATTTTCCACAAAAATATTGGGCAGCACAACTGTTTTCAACAATAATAATCAGAAATGTTTCTTGAGCAGCAAATCAGCACATTAGAATGATTTCTGAAGGATCATGTGACAATGAAGACTGATGCTGAAAATTCAGCTTTGACTCACAGAAATAAATTATATTTTACAGTATATTCAAATAGAAAGTGGTTATTTAAAATTATAATAATATTTCCCAATTTTACAGTTTTTACCGTATTTTTAATTAAATAAATACAGCCTTGGTGAGCAGAAGACACTTAAGAAATGTGATTTGCACTTTGTCATACAAGACCGTTTAAAAATGCATTCAGCAGTGATGCATTAAATAGATCAAATGTGTCAGTAAAAACATTTAGAATGTTACAAAAGATTTCTATTTAAAATAAATGCTGTTCTTTTGAACTTTCTATTCATCGAATTATCCTGAAAATTATCCACAAAAATATTGGGCAGCAGTGGCACAACTGTTTTCAATATTAATAATAATCAGAAATGTTTACTGAGCAGCAAATCAGCATATTAGAATGATTTCTGAAGGATCATGTGACGTGGAGTAATGATGGTAAAAATTCAGCTTTGATCACAGAAATAAATTACATTTTACAATATATTCACATAGAAAACAGCTATTTGAAATTGTAATAATATTTCACATTTTATACAGTTTTTACTGCATTTCTATCAGCCTTGTTAAGCAGAAGAGACTTCTTTCAAAAAAAAAAAAAAACACAGATTTTAAATTTATTTTATTTTATTTATACGTTTATTTGAATAGGGACAATACAATAGACATAATTCCAGTCAAAGACTGGAAAAGATGCCCTGTACATAGAGATTATAGCAGAAGCTAATTTGCATCGCATGTCCCTAAAATCAATACATATATAATATCAAAAATAATTATAGTAAAATAAATACCTACCAAAAAAACTAATATAACAAATCCGTATACGATATCCTTATACATTACAAACAGAATATGTGACCCTAGACCACAAAACCAGTCTTAAGTCGCTGGGGTATGTTTGTAGCAATAGCCAAAAATACATTGTATGGGTCAAAATTATAGATTTTTCTTTTATGCCAAAAATCATTAGGAAATTAAGTAAAGATCATGTTCCATAAAGATTTTTAGTAAAATTCCTACTGTAAATATATCAAAATGTAATTTTTGATTTGTAAAATGCATTGTTAAGAACCTAATTTGGACAACTTTAAAGGTGATTTTCTCAGTATTTTGATTTTTTTGTATCCTCAGATTCCAGATTTTCAAATAGACGTATCTCGGTCAAATATTGTCCTATCCTAACCAACTAAAAAATTTATTGAGCTTTCATGTGATGTATAAATCTCAGTTTTGTAAAATTTAACCTTATGACTGGTTTTGTGGTCCATTGTCACATATAGAACGACCACATTTTCAAAACCAAGTTTTATGGACTCTCCCAATCTTAATAAACAACTAGCAAGAAACCATATAAAAATCAATCATGCATGCAGATCTGATTTACTTTGGGCCAACGTTTAACCATCAATGTAAAAGACTATATTCTGTATCACTTTGAATTTGGAAACATATTCCAAAGTTGTGACCCTTTTCCAAAGCTCTTTGCCCTTGTGATGTTCTCAAAACCCAATCCTACAGTTTCCAGCCTCTGTACTTCTAGTGGTTCTAGTGCATCATCTCTTTCCCAAATTACATAAAACAGAAGCTGTGTCAGAAAATTCGTAAAATTAATCATATACCATTTCTTTAAAATAAGACGATGATGCCATTGATTTGGCTTATCCACAATTTTTAGAGCCCGATTATACAGCATTTCAATTTTCAAATCAAAGAATCACTAGTTTTAAACCACGCTATAATACAATATAAAATACGGGACAAAATCATTGCATGCAGGAATGAGCTGTCTTAAGTTTAAAACAGCTTATGTTCATCTGAACTATTTTTGACAGCCAAATCATGGTTCTTTGTCTTTGTCATTGTGTTAAGGGTGTGATTGGGTTTGGGACGAGGAAAGCAAATCATCCTCTGTGTCTCTGAGCTGCTCTAACCGGAAGGTGATCTTCCATTCGGAGTACAGCTGTGGAACCGCCGCCATCAGAGGTGCGAAGGCTCTCGGCGATGGACAGCACTTCTGGGAAATCAAAATGACTTCACCCGTCTACGGCACAGATATGGTGAGATACGGTGACTTTATGTACATAGACTCGAAACTAGTGTTGGGTTCGAGTCCACCTAAGTCGAGTCCAAGTCAAGTCCGAGTCTTTAACCATTCGAGTCCGAGTCGAGTCCGAGTCCAACTAAACACTACTGTTTGTCAGTATCTTAACCTTGTTTTAACCTTTACAACTAGAATAAGGCAATGACAGTTTAAATTTAACAAAAGCAAACCTCTATTGCATATTACCATTTTGATTTTTGATTTCACACCATCTCATAATTTGTGTCCTGCTCAGCAAACTTAAAGTCAAGTAACAGAAGTTATAGCTTATGTATTGTGACATATTTCAGAGTGAAACAGCTTTTAGAATGTGGAAAATTATAGGGCAGGACGGAACTTTACTTTATTTGTTGTTATATAGTAAATGTATAAATTCAATGGGGTGGGTAGGAAGCTTAGTGAATGAGACCTGAGGAGCAGAGAAAGCACCTCTTATCTCTGGCTGTGTTTTGGGTTTTATATGACGAATGGTTAGACCTTAGACAGGGTAGATGACATTAAAAAAAAAATTTCTTGGATGAAAACGAGGCTGTGAGGGTTAATGAGGGTTAATTTTAAGTAGCAGTCTATGGAGGCCATGGAATAAAAGAGTAAAAAAAAGTAAATTTGAGTTTAAATTTAAAAATCTCATGATTCCAAGATTATATCTCACAATTCTGATAAGAAAAGTTCTCCCTTTTCTCTTTTCAGCTCAAAATTAATGAGTTTATATCCCACACTTCTGACATTTTTTCCCTCATAACTGACAAACTCACTACTGTTGAGGTAAATTGAGTTATAGTCCAAAATACAACAAATAAACAACATATGGAAAAAATTCTGAATTGTGAGATAAAATAGGTAAATGTGATATGACGCAGTCTGCTGCAGCAGGTTTACGCTGCTGTTGCTTTAAGACCGGATGCACAGATCATATATTCTGAAACATCTGTATTTCTCCCAACTGCTCAAATTCACTCAAGACAAAACAGACTATATTTGCATGAATAATCTCCAAGATGGTGCATTTTGACATTACTTTTCGTGTAAGTGTGTAGCGGTAACATACAGAAGAATGCTTAATTGAGAGGCGCTTTCGGTGAGCCCGCTTTGGGTGTGTGTATGCAAAGAAACCAGCTGGCTTTCAAGAACTGGCAAGACTTTTAAACACGTGTGAATACTGAATGTCACTTTCGTAATAATGCATCGAGTCAGTAAAATTTCCATCAACTGTCCCTGGACTCAGCAATAATTCCAGAGTCTGAAAAGCTCGAGTCCGAGTCAAAATGCATCCGAGACCGTGACAAGTCCGAGTACCCCAACTCTACTCTAAACTATACTGTACTGTAAGATAAGACTAACAATGTTATTCATATGTTTTAGGAAAGAGTGGACATAAATATTTAAAATCTGTATTTTGTGTTTATGAGTTTAGATGGTCGGTATCGGGACATCAGAAGTGAACCTGGATCAGTTCAAACATAGTTTCTGTAGTCTGTTGGGCACAGATGAGGACAGCTGGGGTTTGTCCTACACAGGTGAGGTCAGAGGTCACGTGATCCCTGCACTATATACAGTTAAAGGTTGTATCAGCGATTTCTAGCCTGAAACATAAAGTGTAAAATTCAGCTTATCTTTCATCACGATCCGCTCGCTGCCTGCCTCATAAATTGTCTGTGAAAAAACCGCGTCTCTCTGGTCAGCCTAGGGTCCGAGATATGCCAAAAAAACAATCGGCACTACCAACCTTTCCACAGCAAAAACAAACATTGTTCCAACCAATCAGCGTCAGGGGTTTGGTGTTGTGGACTTTCGCTCCGCCTCCCTCACATCCCTGCACCAGTAGGAAAGTCCACAACACGAACCCCCTGACGCTGATTGGTTGGAACACGGTTTGTTTATCTGTGGTTATTGTTGATAGCGCCGATTGTTTTTTTGGCATATCTCGGACCCTAGGCTGACCAGAGAGACGCGGTTTTTTCACAGACAATTTATGGGGCAGGCAGCGAGCGGATCGTGAAGAAAGGTCAGCTGAATTTTACACTTTATGTTTTAGGCTAGAAATCGCTGATACAACCTTTAATCGGACTTTTTAAGTAACATTTCGACTAATGCTAGTCGGTAAGATATGTTTGTTTAAAGAAATGTATACTTTTATTTAGCAAGGATGCAATAAACTGATCAAAAGTGTCAGTAAAGACATTTATAATGTTACAGAAAATTTGTGACCCTGGACTACAAAACCAGTCTTAAGAAAAATGTGTATATTTGTAGCAGTAGCCAAAGATACATTGGGTCAAAAATGATTGATTTTTCTTTTATGCCAAAAATCATTAGAATGTTAAGTAAAGATCATGTTCCATGAATATATTTAGTAAATTTCCTACCATAAATATGTCAAAACTTAATTTTTGATCAGTAATATGCATTGCTAAGAACTTCGGACAACTTTAAAGGTGATTTTCTCAATATTTTTATTTTTTCAGAATATCCTCAGATTCCACATTTTCAAACCATACATCAATGGAAAGCTTATTTTTTAAGCTTTCAGATTATGTATAAATCTCAATTTAAAATGAACCCTTATGACCCTTTGTGGTCAGAGGTCTGTTCTATTCTATTTCAAATAAGTATTTTTGAAACTTTCTATTCATCAAACAATCCTAAAAAACGAAATGTATCACGGTTTTAACAAACATATGAAGTAGCACAACTGTTTTCAACAGTGATAAAAATCAGAAATGTTTCTTTAAGAAGCAAATCAGAATATTAAAATGATTTCTGAAGGATCATGTGACACTGAGGACTGGAGTAATGATGCTGAAAATTCAGCTTTGATCACAGGAATAAATAAAATATACTCAAATTGAAAGTGGTTATTTGAAATTTCATAATATTGCTTTTTTAAATATTTTTTAATCAAATAAATGCAGCCTAGGTGAGCAGAAGAGAATCCCACATTGTTCTGACTGGATTTGAAGTATTTTGTTGTTTTATTTATGCGTTTTTAACTTTCTGTTTCCATATACATGTCTCATGGTTCAGGTCACCTACAACATAAGGGGTCAAAGGTGAACTTTTCATCACGGTTTGGTCAAGGCTCCATAATCGGGGTTCATCTGGACAGCTGGCACGGCACCCTGAGCTTCTACAAGAACCGCCGCTGCATCGGTAAGACATGCATGCACTCTTTTCTGTCTCTTTTCTGAAACACCTCTTGCAACTACAATCTTTCTAATTCATCCTTTTTCTATCTATCTATCTATCTATCTATCTATCTATCTATCTATCTATCTATCTATCTATCTATCGTTCTATCGTTCTATCGTTCTATCTATCTATCTATCTTGGTTCTGTCAGGCATCGCAGCCACTCACTTGCAGAACAAGCGTCTGTATCCGATGGTGTGTTCGACTGCGGCCAAGAGCAGCATGAAACTGATCCGTTCGCATTCTGCCCAAACCACATTACAGTACTTGTGCTGCACACAGCTGCGCAAAATGCTGCCCAACTGCGCAGACGCTCTGCGCATGCTGCCTCTGCCGCCGGGTCTGCGTCTGCTGCTGTCTAACCAGCTGGGATGGGTGCTGACCCTCGGCTGCGCAGACGCCTGCGCACACAACAGGGAAGACAAAGTCACACCAACAGAAGAATTCACAAGCACTTTTTCTTCCCACAATCCCTCCGACAGCGAACACGTCTTCATTTCTAGTTCCTTCTCTGATAACCCTGAGTCTCTTGATAATGTCTCCTTATATCCTGATGATGTGCATTATCAAGATGATGTCTCCATAATGGATGTTGCCTGTTACCTTGATCCCCCTTCACCGTCTGACCTCGACTGTAGCTCCGCCCCAAGCCCTGACCCTAAATTTCAACACGTGTCTGCTTCCTGTTTTTGCTGTGACATGCCTGTTTCTAGTGACGGCTGTGAGGTTAACGATGCCAGTTCTGTGTGTAAACCGGAACACGCCGGTTCTTGCGTTCGATGCTCCTCCTACACTCCAACAGGCCACGCCTCCTTTTGGCCTGACTCCGCCTCTGAGAGTGACTCAGACGGCTTCTCTGCAGAGCTAGAGACGTATCAGAGGAAACGCTGCCGCTGGACATGAGACACACAACGTTTACATGTAAATCACAGCTTATAGCTCACATTTAAGAGAGTTTATGGTTTACTCATCCTCATGTTGTTCCAAACTCATTTAAATAAGGCTGCTTGGTTAACCGATATTGTGGCTTAGTGTGATTTATAAAAAAGATTGCGATTTCATTAAATGTCAATAGAAGATCATTTGTAAAGAGAAGCACTTATAAACAATCAGTTTTTTTGCTATTTATTTTCTTATTTATTATTATTAATAATAAATTATTGTTAAAAATATAATATTTTAAATTTAAAATCATTAAATGACAACAACATAAGATTTTTCTTATTTTCTTTATTTATTATTAATAATAATAAATTATTGTAAAAATAGGATTTTATTAATATATTTAAATATATTAATGATAATAATTGTAATTATGATAGAATAATAATAATAATAATAATTTTTTTATGCTAGTCAGAATTTTGGGCTAAATTTGGGCCTACAAACAGACAGAGCAAACCTGGTGCTTTTTTTTTAAATAGCATTTTTAACCACAAATTTCAAGTTCAAATTTTTCACATTTCAAATTTTTCAAACCTGGAGCTTTTTTAAAATAGCATGTTCAACCACAAATTAAAAATTTAAATTTTTCAAATTGTGAAATGTGAAAAAGCGCAAATTTAAAATTTGAATTTTTCATATTTCAAATGTTCAAACCTGGAGCTTTTTTTAAATAGCATGTTCGACCACAAATTTCAAATTAGAATTTTTCATATTTCAAATTTTAAAACATGAAGCTTTTTTTAAAACAGCATTTTTAACCACAATTTTCAAATTCAAATTTTTCATATTTTAAATTTCTAAAACTGGAGATTTTTTAAAATCTCAAATTTCAAATTTGAATTTTTGAATGTAAAGATTTTTCTCCAATTCATCAACAGCCCTAGAAATTAGACGTTATTTTCTTCCTGAAAAGTGCTTAACACCTTATTTTGTAATACAGAAGAAAGTAATAAATGTGGGTTTAGAAAAATATGAGGGTGAATAAATGACATAATTGTCATTTTTAGGTGAACTATTTCTTAAATTCACACATCATGCAGGCAGTTCAACCTCAGCCCTTGCCAAACTATCAGAAAACACTTGTTGTGAATTATAACCTTCACGAGATCCAGTGAATCAGTGGCTTTGCTTCTTAGTAATCTCTTTCTTTTTACAGTTAATTCAGGGTTCAGGACAGGGTTAAAGATTAAAATTTGTCATAAACGTGCTCATTTCCAGTGCCAATGCTTCCAGTCAGGTGACCCTTTTTTCTTATATATTATATATTAGGGTAGATCAACACATGCCAAACATCTTTTGCAGCAGTAGTATTCAAATATTACAGACAGTTTGTAACGGTCTGGGTGTCTGTCCCTTTAAGGCTCGGGTTTCGGGGAATTTCCCTTGCACTACACAAAAATGTTTATGCGGGAGGAATCATCCTCCTAATCGTGTTTTTGTTGCTTCTTCCTTTTAATAATAACCCCTTTTGTTAATGGTGACTGGCTTCGTGTGGTTATTAACGCACAGTAGGTTACAAGTTGATGGAAACCTCAATACCAGCAAATTAAATACTCTTAATATAGTATCTCAGTATCTCCAGTAATTGAGTTAATTCGTTGTTGATCAATCTATTAATTAATTACAGTATTTTTATCATAATTCAATATCAGAGAGCTACAGCTCTGCTATGAAAACTAAATACATATCTGATTTGATAAACACTGTAGATTGTGTATTGGTGGTGTATTCATTCACTTTTATTTATTAGTTTAACTTCTCTCTCTTATTATTAATATTTGATTATGATTTATTATATACTCGCTATATATGAGTAAATGGTTTTGTACTCTTTTGCATGTTTTCTTACTGATTATATTGTTTTGAGGTAATAAAAAATAAACAACATATACAAAAAAAAACATCATAATTGCATGGTTTTTGAAGTATTTAATTTACTTTTTAATTTGTTTCATCAACAATAAACTTCTGAGCATTACTCATCCCAAACAGTGTTAGTTGAATTTTATTTTTATATTTTGTTTTCATTTATATAACAAGAATATTTTTTATATTTTATATAATTTTTTTATATATATTTTATACAAATTTACAAATGTATTTAAAACTATGCAGATATATAAAAAATAATAAAAATGAAAAAAATAAAAAAATTGTTTCCCATTTTTATTCTTTTTTAAATTTGTAAATTTTTTGTTACTTTAGTACTTTAAATGAAAATGAGAAATTGTATTAATATATTTTGTAATTATTTTATTTTAAATAATTGAATAATTTTTATATATTTTATTTTCATTAAAAAAACTAATAAAAATGAAAAAATATATATATATATATATATATATATATATATATATATATATATATATATATATATATATATATATAAATTGTTTCCCATTTTTATTCTTTTTTAAATTTGTAAATCTGTGTTATTTTAGTACTTTAAATGTAAATGAGAAATTGTTGCCTTGGCATTTAGCTGAGAAAATTAATATTTCTTTATTATTTTATTTTAAATAATTTTTATATATTTTGTTTTTATTACATTTTATTTACAATAATAATAGTCTGGTCTGAATATTTACCAACACTAATTATTAAACTGATATTTTTATTTAACATCATAAATGAGCTTTTTCAGTTTACTGTCTTAATTTAAAACAAAGACATCAGTTTTAAATAATGAATACAAGTATTACAAAACGTTTAATTAACGTTTAATTTTCATTTCAAGTTCATAATTGAGAATGAATGTATTAAATTTGAGGCACAAAAATTACAGAAGAATGTCAGTCGTCTATACTGGCGATAAAGTGCAAAATTATTTTCCCACTCCCACAAATCTGGCCTTAATCCAGCAGGAGATGAGGATTCTGTGAAGTGAGAAGGCGATGTATTCTGCCAGCGAGCTCAGGACCGACACGCCTCTCCTTGGCTCCGCCCACCACCGCGAGATCAGCCAATAGCCTGCGTTGCTCCTTTTCAGACGGCAGCTTCTCATAGGCCTGTTGGAGCAGGAGGAGGAGACTGAGAGTATATAAAGAGCGAAGTTCAGTGAGAGTGTGAACACAGGTTACCTGCAGCAGGAGGGAAGGAGAAGGGTAGGCGCTGGTCACGGCTTTGGCCAGAGCTGGACTGACGCGGTTCAGCTGCTGGATCTGACGTGTCCACACCTGAGCGAGACCGCGGCCGTCTCTGTCCACTCGCACACCTGCTGACCACGAGCCGTCCATGCAGAAACCCAGATCAGGGTCGCCGCACAACGCCCTGAAAACAAAACACCCAAAGTTGCTTATTATGTCTTTAACATAATGAGCAGTTAATAATACTATAAAGTGTTTATATCCTAATTTGTTTCTTCTTAAAGGAACACTCCACTTTTTTTGGAAATAGGCTCATTCTCCAACTCCCCCCGAGTTAATAAGTTGAGTTTTACTGTTTTGAAATCCATTCAGCCGTTCTCCTGTTCTGGCGATATCACTTTTAGCATAGCTTAGCATAGATCATTGAATCCTATTAGACCGATAGCATCGCGTTCAAAAATGACCAACGAGTTTCCATATTTGTCCTATTTAAAACTTGACTCTTCTGTAGTTATATCGTGTACTAAGACCAGTGGAAAATGCAAAAATGCGAGTTTCTAGGCCGATAAGATTAGGAACTACACTTCCATTCTGGTGTAATAGTCAGGGAAGTTTGCTGCCGTAATATGGCCGAAGCAGGAGCAGTAATAGCACGCAGCACATGAAGTTCGGTCATGATTAGCAAGTTGTTAACATGTTTCTAACATGATAAGCAAGTTACTAGCATGTTTCTAACATGTTTCTAACCCAACTAGCAAGTTGCTAGCATGTTTTCGCACGATTAACAAGTTGTTAACATGTTGTTAGCACATTTCCAGCATGATTAGCAAGTTGTTAACATGTTTCTAACATGTTTCTAGCCTGACTAACATGATTAGTAAACTGTTAGTGTGTTTCCAACCAGTTTCTAGCATGATTAGCAAGTTGCTAGTTTCTAGCATAACATGTTACTTGCATTTTAGCATGTCATTAGCAAGTTGCTAACATGTTTCTAACATGATTATTAACATTTTGCTAGCACATTTTCGGCATGATTAGCAAATTGTTAACATGTTTCTAACATGATTAGCAAGTTACTAGCATGTTTCTAGCCCAACTAGCAACTTGCTAGCATGTTTTAACAAGTTGTTAACATGTTGCTAGCACATTTCCAGCATGATTAACAAGTTACTAGCATGTTTCTAACATGTTTCTAGCCCAACTAGCAAGTTGCTAGCATGTTTTAGCACGATTAACAAGTTGTTAACATGTTAGCACATTTCCAGCATGATTAGCAAGTTGCTAGCATGTTTCTAACATGTTTCTAGCCTGACTAACATGATTAGTAAACTGTTAGTGTGTTTCCAACCTGTTTCTAGCATGATAAGCAAGTTGCTAGCATGTTTCTAGGCTGACTAGCAAGTTGTTAACATGTTTCAAACATGATTAGCAAGTTACTAGCATGTTTCTAGCCCAACTAGCAAGTTACTAGCATGTCATTAACATGTTTCCAACATGATTAGCAAGAAGCTAGCATGTTCCTAGCATGATTAACAAGTTACTGGCATGACATTAGCATGACTGAGAAGTTACTAGCATGTTTCTATGCTGACTAGCAAGTTAACATGTTTCGAACGTGATTAGCAAGTTGCTAGCATGTTTCTAGGTTGACTAGCAAGTTGTTAACATGTTTCGAACGTGATTAGCAAGTTGCTAGCATGTTTCTAGGCTGACTAGCAAGTTGTTAACATGTTTCGAACGTGATTAGCAAGTTGTTAGCATGTTTCTAGGCTGACTAGCAAGTTGTTAACATGTTTCGAACATGATTAGCAAGTTGTTAGCATGTTTCTAGGCTGACTAGCAAGTTGTTAACATGTTTCAAACGTGATTAGCAAGTTGCTAGCATGTTTCTAGGCTGACTAGCAAGTTGTTAACATGTTTCGAACATGATTAGCAAGTTGTTAGCATGTTTCTAGGCTGACTAGCAAGTTGTTAACATGTTTCGAACATGATTAGCAAGTTGCTAGCATGTTTCTAGCCTGATTAACAAGTTATTTATGATATTAGCATGTTTCTAACATGATCATCAAGTTACTAGCATGTCATTAGCATGTTTCCAACATGATTAGCAAGTTTCCAACCTGTTTCTAGCATGATAAGCAAGTTGCTAACATTTTGCTAGCACATTTTCAGCATGATTAGCAAGTTGTTAACATGTTTCTAACATGATTAGCAAGTTGCTAGCATGTTTCTAGCTTGACAAGCAAGTTGCTAGCATGTTTAAACACGATTAGCAAGTTGTTAACATGTTTCTAGCATAATTTACATGTTACTTGCATTATTAGCATGCCATTAGCAAGCATTAGCTAACATGTTTCTAGCATGATTAACAAGTTATTTGTGCTATTAGCATGTTTCTAACATGATTAGCAAGTTACTAGCATGTCATTAGCATGTTTCCAGCATGATTAACAAGTTACTGGCATGGCATTAGCATGTCTGAGAAGTTACTATCATGTTTCTAGCATGATTAGCAAGCTACTAATATGTTGCTAGCATGATTAACATGTTACTAGCATGGTTAGCAAGTTACTAGCCTGATTGTAGTCGTTGATTCTAGGATTACTTGTGGATTATTGTGATGTTTAATCAGCAGTTTTGACTCTCATTCTGACGGCACCCATTCACTCCAGAGGATCCATTGGTGAGCAAGTGATGTAAGGCCTTGTGAATGATTTATTTAGTGTGATTTCTGTGTAGAACTCACTTGTAAGGTCTCTTAGATAAAGCTTTGGTAACTGCAACCACATGATCGGTCACTTCCTGCCAGCCGAACAGGAAGCTCACCGTCACATTCCAGTAGAGCTGGAGGTGAACCAACAGCTGTCCATCACAGAAACAAGATTGAAGATCACTGAACGCTTACAAGAATGACAAATGACAAGTTTGAGGGTAGATTTATCAAACCTCCTCTGAATCCAGATGATGCTGACTGAGGTGAAAGTCAAAATCCTCTTCATCCCATGATCCTGGTCTGAACACACATATGCACTTAGCAGTCCATTCAATAGAATTATTCAGCATTATTACGAAATGTAACATTAAATATAAGCTGATTTGAGAGAAGGTGTGTACCGCTGCTGATGACTGATCACTAGAATTGTGATAAATTTCCCTGCAGTTTTGGTCAAGTATTTATAGAGATGCTGCAACTGAGACTCCGCCCCCTCATTTAAATCACCAATGGGAGTCTAGAAGGAGAAAGAAACTATATTATGATAAACATTCTAATTAATATACATTAGAATACAAATATATACACATCCGTTAATATGATAATAAATGTAACAATAATTATATAGAATAATTATTAATAATTATATATGTAATTAACATGTATACAAAATGTTATAATTATTAATTAAATAATAAAATAATATTACTAAGATATTATATTATATATACACTTATTTATAATTAATACATCATAATATAATTATAAATATATGTATAATATTTTAACAATAATAATATGAATATTAATATAATGGTATTTATAATTTAAAATTACTTATAATTACTATTTATTATTATAACTGGACAGTAAGATTTTTAAATACGTCTCTTCTGCTCTCCAAGCCTGCATTTATTTGATTCAAAGTACAGCATAAAAAATTGAAAAATTTTTGCTATTTAAAATAATTGTTTTCTATTTGAATATATTTTAAAATGTAATTTATTCCTGCAATTTCAAAGCTGAATTTTTTGCATTCTTACTGCAGTCACATGATCCTTTAGAAATCATTCTAATATTCTGATTTGCTGCTTAAAAAACTAAATTATTATTATTGTTAAAACAGCTGAGTAGAATATTTTTCAGGTTTCTTTGATGAATCGAAAGTTCAGAAGAACAACATTTACCTGAGATAGAAATCTTTTGAAACATTATAAATGTCTTTATCATCAATTTTGATCAATTTAAAGCATCTTTGCTAAATGAAAGTATTCATTTGTATAATTTCTTCCCTATAAATTCATCAAAGAATCCTGAACAAATGTACTCAACTGTTTTTTTGTACTCAACATTGTTAATAATAATAAAAATGATGTTTATTGACCAGCAGATTAGCATATTAGAATGATTTATGAAGGATCATGTGACACTGAAGACTGGAGTAATGATGCTGAAAATGTAGCTTTGATCACGTAGCTTTCATGTATTCAAATAGAAAACAGTTATTTTAAATAGTAAAAATATTTCAGAATTTTACTGCTTTTTCTGTACTTTGGATCAAATAAATGCAGGCTTGGTGAGAAAAAAAAAACTCGCTGTTCAAAAACTTTTGACTGGTAGTGTAAATATAAGTTGAATGACTGACCGACTGATTGCTCACTGTTTTATGTGACATCACCATGTCCTCAAACTCATTATGGGAGATCACCATCAGGACCTGATCTTCTTCAATATCTCCATTTTTAGTTTCATCTTCAATCTGCAAATAAACAACAAACACTTTCTGAAACATTAATAATGAAGCCTTTCACCTCCGCTGTATCTCTAATGGACAGGTAAAGTAAGAAACAACAGTATGAGTGTTACAACAGTGTTACTAGTGACCTGAAGGGCTTGTCGTGTCCATCTGATGCTGTTGGGAAGATCTTGATTCTCTATACAGTTCTTCCACTGCAACCCATCTAGAGTCCTGAGTAACACATCACAGCCTGCATCCCTCAAAAGAGCTGGAGAGAAAATAGATTATATTTGGTTTAGTTAAGAAAAAACTGGGATGGAAGAGAGAACGATATCAATATCTAATCAAAAATATTATACATTTTAAAAAAAAAGACAGCTGGTGAGTAAATATGATGATCAGATCAGTGGAAAACTGAAAATATAAAATGAAAGCTAATTCAAATATTATCTCAAATACCATAACAGTACACAAATAATACTACTTTACCAATGATATCTGCATTAGGATACTTACAGTTGAAGTTAAAGGTTTACATACACCTTGCAGAATCTGCAAAATGTTAATTATTTTACCAAAATAAGAGGGATCATACAAAATGCATGTTATGTTTTATTTAGTACTGACCTGAATAAGATATTGCACATAAAAGACGTTTGCATATTGTCCACAAGAGAAAATAATAGTTGAATTTATAAAAATGACTCTGTTCAAAAGTTTACATTCACTTAATTCTTAATACTGTATTTTTTTTAGTTATCTTTCCAACAATGACTGATTTTTTGACACTGAGGACAACTAAAAACCTTCTTAATTTGAAGATCAGGGTGAATTTACCTTATTTTGTCTTCTGAGAAACATGAAAAAATATGATATTTAGTCAAAAATGTACACATCTTCATTCTGTTCAAAAGTTTTCACCCCCGTCTCTTAATGCATTGTTTCCTTCTGGAGCATCAGTGAGCGTATGAACCTTCTGTAATAGTCGCATATGAGTCCCGCAGCTGTCCTCAGTGTGAAAAGATGGATCTCAAAATCATACAGTCATTGTTAGAAAGAGTTCAAATACACAAGAATGCTGAAAAACCAAGAATTTGTGGGACCTGTAGGATTTTTCTGAAGAACAGCAATCAGTTTAACAGTTCAGGACAAACAAGGGACTCATGAACAACTATCACTAAACAAAAAAACAGCTGTGGATAATTTAGTTAACAACAGAGCATTAAGAATCAAGCGTATGTAAACTTTTGAACATCTTTTATGTGAAATATCTTACTCAGGTCAGTACTAAATAAAAAAAGCCATGCATTTTATATGATCCCGTCTATTCTGGCAAAATAATGAACATTTTGCACATTCTGCAAGGTGTGTGTAAACTTTTGACCTCAACTGTATATGAAAGCAGGAATATAGGATAGGAAAGCAGAAGCAGTAGTTTTCTCACCTGCATGAATCTTCACTGTCAGACTCTTGATGAGGTTTTCAGGTTTTAACAGGTTGACTTTCACCACTGCCTCTTTCCTCCTCTGTTGCTCTTGTAGTTTTTCCTCTTTCAGCTTCTCCTTCTCCTGTTTTCGTTTCACTTTGGCAGCTCTTCTCGTCTCCTTCTCCTCCTGCACCTCCTCTCGTGTCCTCCTTCTTCTGCTTTTGCTGTTCCCTCCGGAGCTCTTCTCTCCATCCCCGCTGATGTTGGTGTCTTCTATCGGGGCGGTTGAGCTCCTGGATGCGGCTGAAGTGTTTGATTCATTAATGCACGTGTCCTGATCAAGTATTGTACATGATGATGATGATGATAATGGATTATTTTGATCACTCTCATCCTCTGAGTCTGATATCTCCCATGTGTTTGCTCTCTGCACAGCTGACATCCCTTTAAATCATCTGCGGGTCATTTATTATGACTGTACATGTAATATATAAACTATATTTAAATGTACAGTGTGCTGTGTGACATTTGAGTCATTATATGTACATTCAGCCTGAGCAGTTACCGTCTAATGCGTTTTATTGTTTCCTAAACTGTCTGTAAGATGTTAGACTTTCCAGGCTGCGAATGTAAATAAATACGGAGCGATGAGAGGGACAAGAGTAGGACGGATTGCGTTTCGAAAATGATTTAAAAAAAGTTTAATTTTAATTACATTTTTCTGCGCTTATAGGTTATTATATATTCATTTTTATTAACAGTTTAAAACTTCACATTCTAAAATCAAATGTTTTCATTGAGAGTATTTTGCACAGTGTTAGTTTGATTTCAGTAGGCTATATATAAGTGCATAGCTATCCTATATCTAATTGAAATCAGTTTTGAAATATTTAAAGCACTTTAACTTACCACAGATTTAGAAATATCCTATATGCACTACCAGTCAAAAAATGTTTGAACAGTACGATTTTTAATGTTTTTAAAATAATTTTTAAATAATTTTGGCGAAAAATTTGGATTTGGATATTTTAACATTTTACTGTTTTTGCTGTAATTTGGATCCGAAAATTTTATCCAAATTACAGCAAAAACAGTAAAATGCTGAAATAATTTTACTATTTAAAATAGGTGTTTTCTATTTGAATATCGTTTAAATTTTAATTTATTCCTGTGATCAAAGCTGAATTTTTCAGCATCATTACTCTAGTCTTTAGACTCCTTCAGAAATCATTCTAATATTCGGATATTATTATACTCATCATCATCAATATTTAAAATAGTTTAGTAAATTTTTTCAGGATTTTTTGATGAAAGGAAAGATCCAAAGATCAGCATTTATCTGAAATAAAAAGCTTTTTTTGTAACATAATACACTATACCATTGAACATTTTTTGTAGGAAAGAAATTATAGAAATTAATACTTTTATTTAGCAAATGCTTTAAATTGATCAAAAGTGATGACAAAGACATTTCTAATGTTACAAAAGGTTTCTTTTTATTTATTAATTAAACTTTTTATTTATTAAAGAAACCTAAAAAAATCTACTTAGCTAATAAATAATAATAAATGTTTTTTGAGCAGCACATCAGAATACTAGAATGATTTCTGAAGAATATATATATATATATTCTCCAGAAATCATTTAAGTATTCTGATATATTTTAAAATTAAATTTTCATATATATATATAATTTTCATATATATATATATATATATATATATATATATATATGAAAATTACTTTTTAAAATATATTCAAATATAATAGTAAAACTATTTTACAATGTTACCGTTTTTGCTGTACTTTGGATCAAATAAATGCATGTGAGTAGAAGAGACTAATTCAAAAACCATTAAAAATCTTACTGTTCAAAAACGTTTGACTGGTATTGTTTATCCTATGTATAATTATTCCGTGGATATCCTATATATAATTTATGTATGTTTAAAGTGCTTTAACTTAACACAGTTTATAAAATCCAATATAAAAATATATTTTCTACATATCATGAGACTTAAATGACCACTGTTTTGTTTTCAAACGTAATTAAACATACATGATTAAATCACCTAATCTCTTATTTACTTTGGGTCACCTCCACTGTGTGCCGTGATTAGCCAATCAGCGCTAAATGCTGCGTCAGCGCTGAGAAAAGCAACATCAGGCGGCCAGTCACATGACGCTCAGACTATGACGCAACGCGAAATGGGAAAACTGTCAGTTGGTAGAAAATCTGGATCGACTCTTCCCTCAGTTTAACGCTTTCGCTATTTTATCATGATTTATAGATCAGCGAATATCTACGGCTCCTGCACAGGCGGCACATTCTGAAGATATCCTGCTTTGTGGGTCACGTAAACAAACATAATTTAGCCTGCTTTGTCGTTATATGGAAACACTGCAGTAAATTTATCCGGGGTCGAGATGGCGAAAGCAGCGGAACAAGGTAAATGTAGTATTTCACTGGTTTTAGGATGTTTGTAAAATCAGTTGTATTTAAATAAGCTCTCAGGTAAACGTATTAGTTTCATTAATTAAAAAAACTATAAATATCATACTGTAATTCATAAGAGATTCCATAGCTCATAAGTGTTTTCTCTCTTGTTTAGATGTAACCTGACACATGATTAACGTTAACTCTTCTCTCTTTCTCTCTGTCTGTGTCAATATATGTGTGTTTTTGCAGCCTATTACCGGTGTTGTGTAATATTCGGTTTCCGTGAAAAACTGTTCCAATGGGCGGTGTTATCATGAGTATTCAAAGGTTGTTCCGCGGTGGGCGTGGCTTTGCGAACTGAGTGCGTTGTCTGTTCATCACCTCTGGTTTGATAAATTATTTTGTTATAAAGGTTATAAAGCCGAGTGTTCATAAGTCCCGTTTAGATGTACAGCTGTTTATGTTATTCACATAAAAGGCTAAAATGCTTTTTGTTTTGCAAGTGCTTTTATCAGAACGCTTTATCATGGCCATATGACCATATGTTTTTGCGGTGTGGCTAACGTGAATGATAACAAACACCAAGCACAGCATGAATCGAAGACATTTCTGTTGTTGTCGTTAGATGCATGTTCAAATAAAGATTGTTTAATGTACTCTGGTGTTGTTTTGTGTTGCCTTTTTCCTTTAATTTTTTTTTGGTCAAGAGTCTTGCAACAATTCAAAATTTGCAAATAAGAGATGTTGTTTATGGAACATTTAAGAGAAGAGAACGAAAACAAAGTTATTTTAAATTTATTGCCCATAAAAGCATGTGCCTCTTGTACTTAAACACATGAAAAGTTAACTTTTACAATTTTATTCATGCATAAATATTTGCAGCAATGCATTACACAGAATGCCTAGACATTACAAGAAATTACATTCTATTCAAATGTAATTATATAGCACTTTACTATCCTGTGTTGTTTTAAAGCAGCTTTACATGAAGAAAAAGAGCAAAACTAGGAGAAAAAATAAATAAATACATGGAGTACACCCAGAACCAGAACTTATGCATCTGTCAGTCACAGGTTTTCTCGGGATGGGTGTCACATCTCCAAGGTCTCTGTGAGAGGTTGGCATACAACTGGAGCTGGGGATTATATGGGCATCCTGAGGTAAGGTAGAAAGGCAGAGAGAAGTATGATCTACAGCAACATTCAAAGAACATTCAAAGAGCAATTGCTGATTGACAGACCCAAGAGTCCTGTGTATCTTGTGTAGATGGATATTTGTCCCCACATGCCAAGCATAAGTTTGATAAGGTCATAAAAGCATCAACATAATGCACTTAATATTGATTACACAAATTGTGTGTGTGTGTGTGTGTGTGTGTGTGTGTGTGTGTGTGTGTGTGTGTGTGTGTGTGTGTGTGTGTGTGTGTGTGTGTGTCTGTCTGTCTGTCTGTCTGTCTGTCTGTCTGTCAAGTTTGTTTTAGCAGACACAGGGCCATTTCTTTGTAAAGCATCTCAACATTGGCAGCTGTGGTTTCAAACTCCAAACTACAGCCTATTAGAATTGCTTCTGCAAACTATAAAAATAAATCATTAAACCCTCAATAATTAAAAAAAAAATAATAATTAGTAAGTGTGCATTTAGAAAAACACCTACTTTACATACAAAAATACATGAAGTGCCATCCTGTTGGAGGCTGTGTGGTAAAGTGCCACATTCCCACTCCCCATCAATTCCTTTTGTGGCCATAAAGTTACTTTACAAAAGCTTTTCAAATGGTAAAAATAATTAGACAAGCAATTGATAAATGAGGACATGAATGGCATATGTTTGTAGGTTGCCAAACACGGTATTATATATCTATATTTTAGTTTGGGCAGTTGTTTTTCTAATCATTGCTATAACCAACTTTCACATTTTTATATTTTCCAACTTGCTTTAAACATACTTGTGCACATGTTTGTAAATTTGTGTAAACATGCTAGCAGTGTCATCTATGTTTCTTTTATTTATTTTGTAATGTCTTGTATTTGTGCACCCAGAGAAAACATGCATTGTGCTAACACCTAATATGTGTAATGCATTGCTGTATTTATGCATGATGAATAATTTGTAAAAGTTAACTTTTCGTGTGTTTAGGTACTAGAGGTACAGCCTTTTATGGGCAGTACATTTCTCTTCTCTTATATTCATTTATAAATGCTCCATAAACAACGTCTGTCATCTGCAAATTATTATAATTTTTTTTAATTGTTGCAAGGCTCTTGACCAAAAAAAAAAAAAAGGAAAAAGGCAAAACAAAACAACACAAGAGAACATTTAACAATCTTTATTTGAACATGCATCTAGCGACATTTGAGTTTAAATGCTATCATTCAGTTATGAAAAGTAAAATGCACAGCAATTACTGACGTGAAACAGCTTTTAAATAAACGAGAAAAGAAAATAGAAAAAATAATGAGGAACCAAAGAAATGTCTTCGATTCATGCTGTGCTTGGTGTTTGTTATCATTCACGTTAGCCACACCGCAAAAACATATGGGCGTTCTTATAAAAGCACATGCAAAACAAAAAACATTTTAGCCATTTATGTGAATAACATAAACAGCTGTACATCTAAACTGGACTTATGAACACTCGGCTTTATAACCTTAACAAAATAATTTATCAAAACAGAGTTGATGAACAGACAACGCACTCTATTCCATTCGATTGTTCGTAGTTCGCAAAGCCACGCCCACCGCGGAACAACTTTGAATATTCATGATAACACCGCCCATTGGAACAGTTTTTCACGGAAACCGAATATTACACAACACCGGTTTGTGGTCCTGTTTTTTAATTGTATGCTGACTTTCGGCTCTTATTTCTGCTTTGACATTCCCAGTGTCCTGCAGGAGCAGTTTCAGGGGGTAAGAAGCACATACATGACCTCTGACCTCGCTTGCACATCTCCTTATCTTAGTTTAGGCATTTTAGAAGTAGTCCTATTATGAGGAATCAAATATTCCTTGAGGTTCATGACAGCATTTACATATACAACAGTGCATTTATTGCAAATGAGTTGCATAAACTTTATATGAGAAGTCTCTTCTGTTCACCAAACCTGCATTTATTTGATCTAAAGCACAGCAAAAACTGTAAAATTATAAAATATTTTTACTATTTAAAATAACCGTTTTCTATTTGAATATATTTAAAATGTAATTTATTCCTGTGATTTCAAAGCTGAATTTTCAGCATTATTACTCCAGTCTTCAGAGTCACATGATCCTTCAGAAATCATTCTAACATGCTGATTTGCTGTTCAAGAAACATTTATTATTATTATTAGTAGAATTTTTTTTCATGTTTCTTTGATGAATAGAAAGTTCAGAAGAACAACATATCTGAGATATAAATCTTTTGTAACATTATAAATGTCTTTATCATCACTTTTGATCAATTTAAAGCATCCTTGGTAAATAAAAGTTATAATTTCTATCATTACGGACTCCTAAGTTCTTAAAAAGTATAGTGTATAATGTTACAAAAGCTTTTTATTTCAGACAAATGCTTATCATTGGATCTTTCCATTCAACAAAGAATCTTGAAAAAATGTACTAAACTGTTTTAAATATTGATAATAATAATAAATGTTTCTTAAACAACAAATCAGCATATTAGAATGATTAAAAGCTCTCCTGTCCCCATGTTGAGAGAAATTGTGAGTAAGATGTTACTTTAGTTCTAGAATAAATGTGAACATGCATTAATTCATCTCACTCACAAAAAAACAGACACAGTATTCCTCAAAAGGAATAAAAACAGTGAAATTCAACACAAACCTGCAATAATTAAATATGTTAAATAATACAAATATCCTTTATGTATTTAATACCATTTTATTAACCGATGTCTTTGTTGCCGACCTGTGATGATCCAATTCATCCATACTAATAAGCAAACATTACTCAAGATAATCTAACATTTGTTTTCCTTTTTTTTTATTGCTGAAGAGTTGACATTTTTTCTTCTGTGGTCTACTGTACAGATGTGAATTTACTTTTCTCTACCCTTTTTGGTGTAAAAAGGGTTTTACATTTGCCAAAAATAGAACTTTTTATATTAAAAACAAACAAGCAAGCCCTGCCCAAAAAAGTAAAGTAACGTAATTAGTTACTTTTTTAGGGAGTAACTCAATATTGTAATGCATTACTTTTACTTTGCATGTGACTGCATGACGACTAATGATGCTGAAAATTTAGCTTTGAAATCACAGGAATAAATTACATTTTAAAATATATTCAAATAGAAAGCAGTTATTTTAAATAATAAAAATATTTCAAAATTGTACTGTTTTTGCTGTACTTTGGATCAAATAAATGCATTCACATTTTTTACATTACATCTATCGGGTGACCAGAACATCAGTAAAGTAAGATCCTGTGTTTTCTCCTACAGAATTTGACATGTCCAAACGCGACGGTGAGTAACAGCACCGCTAATGGCACAGGAGTGTGTGTGGAAGGTTTGGGAATGACGCCACAGGAGTACAACCTGCTCTACGCCATCTACGCCTGGACGTGAGACTCACACACACTCACACAGCAAGAATTAAATTACTGTCTGTCACCCGCTTAAGATGCACCTTGTTTATCAGCTTTAAAATGAATCTTATCTGGTTTTCCCAGGAATGCTGTGGTGGTCATCATGGCGGGATTCCTCATTGATAAATTGGGAAACCGCTGTAAGTTAGATCTTATGTTTTTTTTTTTGTAATTTTGTTAATATTCAGTATAATTTTTTTAAAATATGTTTTTCTCTCCTGTAGTTGGCGTTTTCCTGTTCTCCTTCCTGACTGTGTTGGGATCGGCTATCTTTGCATTGGGATCTCATTTTAAAGGCACAACGTACCTGTTGCCCCTCATGCTGACCGGACGACTTCTGTTTGGCTCTGGAAACGGATCCCTGACCAGTATGACATTATATGTTAACCTGAAACACCACTGACATTGAGTAGATTTAGCTCTAGAAATGCCACATTTTTAGATTTAGATTCATGTTAGTTTTATTCACCAAGTGTGCACAGGAATTTGTTTTGGTTTTCAGAAGCTCTGGGTCAATACATGCATAGACTACCGCTCCAAAGTTTGGGATTTTTAATGTTTTTAAAAAAGTCAATCAAGGCTGTGTTAATTTGATCAAAAATACAGATTTTTTTTTTAATATTATGAAATATTATTATAATGTAAAGCAATGTTTTTCTATATTAATATACATTCAAATTTAATTTATATCTAATTAAAGTTGAATTTTTAGAATCATTACTTCAGTCTTCAGTGTCACATGATCCTTTAGAAATCATTCTAATATGCTGATTTATTATCCGTGCTGGAAACTTATTTTTTTCAGGATGCATTGATCAGTAAAAAGTTCAAAAGAACAGCATTTATTTAAAATAGAAAGGTTTTCTAACAATATACACTACTGTTCAAAAGGTTGAGGTCAGTACATTTTTATTTTTATTCTTTCTTTTTTTTGAAAAAAAAAGAATATTTTTCTTCACCAAGGATGTGTTAAATTAATAAAAAGCGATAGCATAGATTTACATGGTTAGACAAGATTTATATTTTGAATAAATGCTGTTCTTTTTTTACTTGTTATTCATCAAAGAATCCCAAAAATAAAAACAGCACAACTGTTTCCAACATTAATCATTCTAATAATAAATCAGGCATATTAGAATGATTTCTGAAGGATCATGTGACACTTAAGACTGAAGTAACAACTGATGAGAATTCAGCTTTGCATCACAGAAATAAATTCAATTTTAAAGTATATTAAAATAAAAAACATTATTTTATATTGTAATAACATTTTGCAATGTTCTGTATTTTTGATCAAATAAATGCAGCCTTGATGATCTTAAAACACTTCTTTAAAAGACATTACAACTCTTTCTAATCCCAAACTTAGTTTATATACACAAGAGAATAGATATAAAATATAAATAGGGAGCAAGGATAAAATTAAGTATAAAAACTTAAAAATGAATATGGGTGGTGAGAGGCTACAATATTGCTACAGGTTGCTTTTAAAAAACAGTTTGAAAGCAGTTTTAATTATGTTTTTATTATTTTACATTCAGATAATCTTTATTCACACAAACACACAAGAAGTTTGTTGTGGTTTTAGGAGCTTTGGCTACATATATTCATATACACAAAAGAGAATTGAAATAATTAAGGAGAAAAGTATTAAATTAAATGATTAAGTATAAACAGAGGCAGACAGTAGTATTTTTACTCTGCTTTAAAAGTACTTTTCAAGTGTCTGTACTTTATGAGAGCTACTTCACAACATTCCAAAGCATAATATTGTACTTTTTATTGCACTACATTTCATATTAAATATAATTTAATGCTTAATTACATTAGAAATCCAGTACTTTTGTACTTTTATTTAGTTCAGAGATTTACTTGAGTACAAGAAAGTGCTACATTTTTAATGTTCTTAAGTAAAGGTAAAAAAACAACAACTTTTATTTATGAAAACACTCTTAAAGTACATATACTTTTTAGGTTTATGTGATTAAAGTAAAAATACTGCACTACTGTCCATAGTATAAAAACTATAATAATCATTAAAAACAATGTATTATTATTATTATTAACAATGTCAATTTAGCTGCATTAGTTTCTTTTTTATTATGTATTTATGTTCCCTACACTGTCAGCAAGTCTTTAGAGTTTTTTCAAACTGCAAATTAAAATAAATATGGGCGGTAAGAGGGACAATATTACTGAAATAATCAAGTAACAAATTAAAGGATCACTAAATAAATTATAGTGAAGTAAAAAAGTGTAAATGAACTAATGTCTGCATCACTAGTGGCATCAAAATTATTGTTATATGTGACCCTGAACCACAAAACCAGTTATAATGTTAACATTTTTTTAAAAAGCTGAATAAATAAACTTTTCATTGATGTATGGTTTGTTAAAATAGGACAATATTTGGCCAAGATACAACTATTTAAAAATCTGGAATCTAAGGGTGCACAAAAATCTAAATATCAAGAAAATCACCTTTAAAGCTGTGCAAATGAACTTCTCAGCAATGCATATTACTAATCAAAAATTATGTTTTGATATATTTACGCTAGGAGATTTACAAAATATCTTCAAAAAACATGGTTTTTACTTAATATCCTAATGATTTTTAGCAAAAAATATAATTTTGACAGATTCAATGCATTTTTGGCTATTGCTACAAATATACCTGTGCTACTAAAGACTGGTTTTGTGCCCATTTATATTCTAATAAAAAAAAACCACTATCTGCCCATTTTTCATTTTTAATTAAAAAACTGTCAGTCTGATCACTTTAAATTGTTTACTTCCCTAAGGCCTTTTTACTTCCTTAATGCATATCTTCTGGTCTTATTGTACATGATTCATCTGTGCATGCTATTGAAAGATGAAAGACTGAAAGGATTATAAAGATGAAAAACATCTTTATAATTTTTACTGAGAACTGAAACGCTTCCTCTTCCTCTGAAATGACTTTCTCTATCCACTGCTATCTCTTGAGGTTATTGGACTGGACTGAATAAGGATTTAGTCATTGTTTTAACTAGTGCTCATTCTGTCTGGCTCATTGAATATCAGAAAAAGTCATTATACAAAAGTAAAACATTTTAACATCCATTTCCACTGGCTGGCTATTAATTATGATAGCAAGCTCTCCCAAGTCATAAAAGTATCTAACAACACTTAAATGGGCTTTTAAGGTGAGACACTGCAAGTAAATAGGGTAAAAAAATGAACTAATAGTTATCACCTTACTTACCTAGTTAATTGATCACATTAATAATTGGAAACATTTTTTTTTTGTATTACAGGTTTTCTAAAATGTTAGGATTAAATATGCAAATGAGGCATTATTTAATGAAATATGCGCTAATTTGCATTTCTAGTACAAAAAATCTAAAAACTGGATAAAGTCAGTTTCAAAATTCTTGTTTTTATATAATTATTGACATATTACAGTCAAATGGTTTTACAAAGGGGAATTTTGGGTATCTCATTTTGTCAAAAAATTAAAACACAGAAAACATTTTTTTAACATTTCTGGGGGAATAAAATGTATAAAATCAAGCAAATTATAGATGAACAAATCCCTCTGTAAAAACCTTCAGAATATAGATGAATACAAATGTAAAGTTTGGTGTGTGTAAGTGCTACTGAAGTGGAAGATTTATGGCTAAGTGTAGGAGAAAAAACTTATTTTGAGAAAACGGCCTTTAAAAATATGTATTGTAATTGAAATCTATTGACACAAATAGATAAAGTGCTATCTATTTTGGGTGTTTTCTTTCCACTAGTCTGAAAAAACACTTTGTGAAACACCAAAAAGCCCAAAATCTCAAACTTGACAGGTGCATAAAAACCTGCAGTGTCTCCCCTTAATTTCTCAGCTTCTTTACTCACCTAATAATCAAGGGCAAAGACATTACAAACACACCCATTAAAAGTATTGAATCTCACGTGTCTTTCTTCATTTCATAGTTGTCCAAAACCGTATCACGGCGTTCTGGTTTCGCAGGAAGGAGCTGGCTCTGGCGTTCGGACTGACTCTGGCCTTCTCCCGCTTGGGCTCGGTTCTGAACTTCTTCCTCACGCAGAGGTTCGAGTCTGAGTACGGTATGCAGTGGACGCTTTGGGGAGGTAAGAAACACAATATGCACACGATTGAACTCTTGATCTGATGTTCTAGGAGTATTGCAGTGCCTAATGCATCTGTTTGATGTGCGTAGGCACTTTGCTGTGTATTCTTGGCTTCTTGTCGGCTATAACGGTCAGCGTTCTGGATAAGATGGGCATGAAGCAGCTGGGACTGGATGGAGTGATTCAGGAGGAGTCACGTAAAGTGGTGAGACACTGATTAGGATGCCGATATATGTTGATATAGTCTTGCTATTGCTGAAGTATAATAATTAAATATGCAATGCTATGTTTTGTGTTTTGTGTGTGTAGAGAGTTCAGGATGTGAAGCGCCTGTCTCTAAGATACTGGCTGCTGGTTCTTACCATCATGTTCTTTTATAATGGCATCTTCCCCTTCATCGCTGATGCCAGGTACAGTCATGAGCCTTAAAGCTGTGTGGAATATACTGTTGAAGTCAAAAGTTTCATACACCTTGCAGAATCTGCAAAATGTTAATTATTTTAGCAAAATAAGAGGGATCATGCAAAATGCATGTTGACCTGAATAGGATATTTCACATAAAAGACTTAAGAATTTGATTCTTAATACAGTGTTGTTACTTGAATGATCCACAGCTGTGTGTTTTTTGTTTAGTGATAGTTGTTCATGAGTCCCTTGTTTGTCTTAACAGTTAAACTGCCCGCTGTTCTTCAGATAAATCCTCCAGGTCCCACAAATTCTTTGGTTTTTCAGCAGTTTTGTGTATTTGAACCCTTTCCAACAATGACTGTGTGATTTTGAGATCCATCTTTTCACACTGAGGACAACTGAGGGACTCATATGCAACTATTACAGAAGGTTCAAACGCTCACTGATGCTCAAGAAGGGTAAATTTAACTTATTTTGTCTTCTGGGAAACATCTAAGCATCTTTTGTAGCTTCTGAAGAGCAGTACTAAATAAAAAAAAAAAAACATGATATTTAGGCAAAATAAGAAATTCTGTTCAAAAGTTTACACCCCTGGCTCTTAATGCATCGTGTTTCCTTCTGAAGCATCAGTGAGTGTTTGAACCTTCTGTAATAGTTGCATATGAGTCCCTCAGTTGTCCTCAGTGTGAAAAGATGGATCTCAAAATCAGACAGTTTTTGTTGGAAAGGGTTCAAATACACAAAACTGCTGAAAAACGAAGGCAGTTTAAGTGTTCAGGACAAACAAGGGACTCATGAACAACTATCACTAAACAAAAACACAGCGGTGAATCATTCAGATAACAACACAGTATTAAGAATCAAGTGTATGTAAACTGTAATAGATCTGTTCACATTGTTCATGTGTTGCTGTCTGTGTTTCCAGTAAGTTTATCCAGGATAAATATAGTGGATACAGCCAGAAGGAGGCAGCATACATTGCAGGAGCTGTGTATGACAGTTCACTAGTGCTGTCTGCTGTTGTCGGCATCCTCATCGTAAGTCATTGCTGTCACTATCAGATGAACAAACACTAGTGCATGTTACGAAACACACTTAACTCACAATAACACATCTATCAGATATTGCATTTACATGGTTACAGACTTTTATTTTGATTTTATTTAGCAATGATGCATTGCAGTGATCAGAAATGACAATAAAAACATTTATAATGTTACAAAAGATTTCAAATAAATGCTGTGCTTTTGAACTATCTATTCATCAAAGAATCCTGAAAAAATAAATGTTTTCAACTTGAGAAGCAAATCAGCAAATTTGAATGATTTCTGAAGGATCATGTGACACTGAAGACTTTAGTAATGATGCTGAAAATTCAGCTTTAAATCACATATAAAACATATTCAAATAAAAACTGTTATTTTAAATCTTAATATTATTTCACAATATTACTACTGTTTTTACTGTATTTTTAAGCAAATAAATGCAGCCTTGGTGAGCTTCTTTTAAAAATCTTACCAACTCCAAATGTATTAAATGTATCATGAAATATATAAAAGCATGATATCTTCAGTATATGATGCCACTAAAGGACTTTATCCTAAGATGTATTTCCAGTCATGTGTTTAATGTTAATTGTGTTTGTGTCTGTGCTGTAGGACTATGTGGGGCTTCGCGGTGTGTTTGCGGTGCTCTGTGCCGTGTTGACACTGCCTGTGTTTGGTCTGCTGGCCTTCACATTCGTCCCTCCTCTCGTATCAACCATCTGGCTCGGCATCACTTACTCATTCGCTGCTGTGAGTATCAATCATGAACACACACAACAGACACTAAAGACACCATTTATACAATGTTATAGGAGTATTAAAGTAAATGCACAATTGTGTGGTCAGCAAACATTCTTAGAGAGCTTGTGAGTGGTTGAACTATTGTGCATTCCTCACTGAACACGAAACTGACATTTTGAAACTATGAGATTTGTTTGCAGGGTAAATTTATCTATTAATCTATTGATTCAAACTCGTGACTTTGATCATTCAGTTCAAGCTACTCACTAGCAAAAATGCAGATCAAATTAAAAAAGAGCCATTCATTTTCGAATATAGACATCACTTGTAATGATTTTAAAAAGCATGTAGATGTGTGAAACAGAGCTTTTCGAAAACTCTGAATCAGTTAAATCAATTAATTTGATTCAGATCAGCATTTCGGAGCAGGTTCACAAATAATTTGATGCAGATCGGGTTTTCAGAGCGGGTTTGAGAATCATTTGATTTAGGTCGGAGCTTCGGAGTGGGTTTGTGAATGGTTCAGATCGGGACTTTGGTGCACGGATCCCAAATCAATTGATTCAGATTTGGACTTTGGAGCAGGTTCGCAAATCATTTGATTCAGATCGGGATTTCAAAGCAGGTTCGCGAATCATTTGATTCAGATCGGGATTTCGAAGCAGGTTCACGAATAATTTGATTCAGATCGGGATTTCAAAGCAGGTTCCCAAATCATTTGATTCAGATCGGGATTTCGAAGCAGGTTCACAAATCATTTGATTCAGATCGGGATTTCAGAGCAGGTTCACAAATCATTTGATTCAGATCGGGATTTCAGAGCAGGTTCACAAATCATTTGATTCAGATCGGGATTTCGAAGCAGGTTCACAAATCATTTGATTCAGATGGGGACTATGGAGCAGGTACACAAATCATTTGATTTAGATCGGGATTTCAGAGCAGGTTCACAAATCATTTGATTCAGATGGGAATTTCAAAGCAGGTTCGCAAATAATTTGATTCAGAAGGGGACTTTGGAGCAGGTTCGCAAATCATTTGAGTCAGATCTGGATTTCAAAGCAGGTTTGCAAATTATTTGATTCAGATGGGGACTATGGAGCAGGTTCGCAAATCATTTGATTCAGATCGGGATTTCAGAGCAGGTTCGCAAATCATTTGATTCAGAAGGGGACTTTGGAGCAGGTTCGCAAATCATTTGAGTCAGATCTGGATTTCAAAGCAGGTTTGCAAATTATTTGATTCAGATGGGAATTTCAAAGCAGGTTCGCAAATAATTTGATTCAGATTTGGACTTTGGAGCAGGTTCGCAAATCATTTGAGTCAGATCTGGATTTCAAAGCAGGTTCGCAAATTATTTGATTCAGATTTGGACTTTGGAGCAGGTTCACAAATCATTTGATTCAGATCTGGATTTCAAAGCAGGTTTGCAAATTATTTGATTCAGAAGGGGACTTTGGAGCAGGTTCGCAAATCATTTGAGTCAGATCTGGATTTCAAAGCAGGTTTGCAAATTATTTGATTCAGATGGGGACTATGGAGCAGGTTCACAAATCATTTGATTCAGATGGGAATTTCAAAGCAGGTTCGCAAATAATTTGATTCAGAAGGGGACTTTGGAGCAGGTTCGCAAATCATTTGAGTCAGATCTGGATTTCAAAGCAGGTTTGCAAATTATTTGATTCAGATGGGGACTATGGAGCAGGTTCGCAAATCATTTGATTCAGATCGGGATTTCAGAGCAGGTTCGCAAATCATTTGATTCAGATGGGAATTTCAAAGCAGGTTCGCAAATAATTTGATTCAGAAGGGGACTTTGGAGCAGGTTCGCAAATCATTTGAGTCAGATCTGGATTTCAAAGCAGGTTTGCAAATTATTTGATTCAGATTTGGACTTTGGAGCAGGTTCGCAAATCATTTGAGTCAGATCTGGATTTCAAAGCAGGTTCGCAAATTATTTGATTCAGATTTGGACTTTGGAGCAGGTTCACAAATCATTTGATTCAGATCGGAATTTCAAAGCAGGTTCGCGAATCATTTGATTCAGATGGGGACTTTGGAGCAGGTTTGCAAATCATTTGATTTAGATTGGGATTTCAGAGCAGGTTCGCAAATCATTTGATTCAGATCAGAGCTTTGGAGTGGGTTTGTGAATGGTTCAGATCGGGACTTCGGAGCACGAATCACAAATTATTTGGTTTAGATCAGTACGTTGGTGTAGGTTCACAAATCATTTGATTAAGATCAACACTTTGGTGTGCAGATCGTCAATCTTTTGATACAGTTTAAGACTTCAGTGTGGGTTTGAGAATTATTTGATTCAGATTGGGATTTCTGAGCAGGTTCGCGAATCATTTGATTCAGAACGGGATTTCTGAGTGGGTTCGCGAATCATTTGATTCAGAACGGGATTTCTGAGTGGGTTTGAGAATCATTTGATTCAGATTGGGATTTCTGAGCAGGTTCGCAAATCATTTGATTCAGAACGGGATTTCTGAGTGGGTTCGCAAATCATTTGATTCAGATCAGAGCTTTGGAGTGGGTTTGTGAATGGTTCAGATCGGGACTTCGGAGCACGAATCACAAATTATTTGGTTTAGATCAGTACGTTGGTGTAGGTTCACAAATCATTTGATTAAGATCAACACTTTGGTGTGCAGATCGTCAATCTTTTGATACAGTTTAAGACTTCAGTGTGGGTTTGAGAATTATTTGATTCAGATTGGGATTTCTGAGCAGGTTCGCGAATCATTTGATTCAGAACGGGATTTCTGAGTGGGTTCGCGAATCATTTGATTCAGAACGGGATTTCTGAGTGGGTTTGAGAATCATTTGATTCAGATTGGGATTTCTGAGCAGGTTCGCAAATCATTTGATTCAGATCAGAGCTTTGGAGTGGGTTTGTGAATGGTTCAGATCGGGACTTCGGAGCACGAATCACAAATTATTTGGTTTAGATCAGTACGTTGGTGTAGGTTCACAAATCATTTGATTAAGATCAACACTTTGGTGTGCAGATCGTCAATCTTTTGATACAGTTTAAGACTTCAGTGTGGGTTTGAGAATTATTTGATTCAGATTGGGATTTCTGAGCAGGTTCGCGAATCATTTGATTCAGAACGGGATTTCTGAGTGGGTTCGCGAATCATTTGATTCAGAACGGGATTTCTGAGTGGGTTTGAGAATCATTTGATTCAGATTGGGATTTCTGAGCAGGTTCGCAAATCATTTGATTCAGAACGGGATTTCTGAGTGGGTTCGCGAATCATTTGATTTAGATCGGGATTTCAAAGCAGGTTCGCAAATCATTTGATTCAGATCGGGATTTCAAAGCAGGTTCCCAAATCATTTGATTCAGATCGGGATTTCGAAGCAGGTTCACAAATCATTTGATTCAGATCGGGATTTCAGAGCAGGTTCACAAATCATTTGATTCAGAACGGGATTTCTGAGTGGGTTCGCAAATCATTTGATTTAGATCGGGATTTCTGAGTGGGTTCGCAAATCATTTGATTCAGATTGGGATTTCTGAGCAGGTTCGCAAATCATTTGATTCAGAACGGGATTTCTGAGTGGGTTCGCGAATCATTTGATTTAGATCGGGATTTCGGAGCAGGTTCGCAAATCATTTGATTCAGATCAGAGCTTTGGAGTGGGTTTGTGAATGGTTCAGATCGGGCCTTCGGAGCACGAATCACAAATCATTTGATTTAGATCAGTACGTTGTTGTAGGTTCACAAATCAATCTTTTGATACAGTTTAAGACTTCAGAGCAGGTTCGCGAATCATTTGATTTAGATCGGAGCTTCGGAGTGGGTTCGTAAATGGTTCAGATTGGGACTTCAGAGCACAGATCACAAATCATTTGATTTGGATTAGTACGTTGGTACAGGTTCGCAAATCATTTGATTCAGATTGGAACTTCAGAATGAAGATTGTGAATGTTTTGATTCAGATTGAGACTTCGGAGCGCAAAGCGTGAATCATTTTATTCAAATCAAGTGCAGTGCAATGTGCAATGGAGTGCAGATCATGAATCTTTTGATTCAGTTTAAGACTTTGGTGCGGGTTCACAAATCATTTGATTCAGATCGGGATTTCGGAGTGGGTTCACGAATCATTTGAATCAGATCGAGACTTTGGTGCGGGTTCGCAAATCATTTGATTCAGATCGGGATTTCAGAGCGGGTTCATGAATCATTTGAATCAGATCGAGACTTTGGTGCGGGTTCGCAAATCACTAACCGTAGTAAGTAAGGGATGTGTTGCCAGGTTAACCAATAAAAAAAGTAGTAAATGTATACCTTAGAGGACACATAGGATGAATTGGATCTTTGTTTAAAGATTGTTTAAAGTTTTTCTTAATTCAAAAAGTTGATATTTCATTTCTGCTCTTAGACTGACATGTTTGTCATTGATTTTCTATTGTTTTGTGTTTTGTAGTCAAGCATGTGGCCCTCCATCCCGCTGGTGGTTCCTCAAGCCACACTGGGCACAGCGATGGGACTGGCCACATCCATACAGATGATCGGCATCGGCATTTCTAACCTGGTGGTGGGACAGATTCTGGGAACCAAATCCAGGTGACATTCATGCTCATCACACATGGAAATTTAATACATGTGCAGCATCATGATATTATTTGCAGTATCTTTGAGTACTGACTTAATGAGTCTTGTGTGTGTATGTTGCACAGTGATGTAAAGATCCCGCTGTGGAGATGGCAATATATGATGATCTTCATGCTGGCCAATACCATCAGCTGCATCGTCACCTCTACCATCCTCAACATCGTTGACTACAGACAGGTAACACACACACACAAGCGCCCACTATCGCCACATCTCTCTGAATCACTCATCATAAATGGGTAACCTCAGGTAACCATAGCAACAGTGTGATGAACGAGAACTGTGAAGAGTTTCAGCGAGGAGAAGCGGAACGAGTTCACATTGCTACGATGTTTAAGAATGTGTGATTGTACGTGACCTCGATCTGCGTAATTACAGGATTTTTTCAGAGCCTGAAAAGCTGGATTCGCCTCTTATTGTCTACATCATAAGTTAGAATAATATTGAAAGTGCTATCTGTGGATTCAAACTTATGCGTGACTCAGGCGCCACATGAACTATGAGTTTTGAGTCAACAGTACTTTGGAATAGCGGAGGTTATTTTTGGCTTTGAAAACACATCAGTCCATTTCAATAGAGGTGGATTAGATTATTCTGCTGTGACAGTATCGTTCATGACCTAATGCGATGAAAATGATCCGAAAATCAACCCTGTTTACTTTTGTAATGCTGTATACATTCCTGATCTTATCATGCACAGTTCATCAGAAAAAAATGTTCATTATCTTAAACAGAAAATAGAATGAAGTAGGATATCCTACGCAAAATACATTTTATGAATAGTTGTATGATGACCTTAAGATATAGAGGTTATGAATAATTGTTTAAAAGCAATGTATGCGTGTGTTTATAGGGAAGCACTTTGAATAAGACGACGAAGAAGTCAGCGGCTCAGAGCGATCCTGCTCAGACTGACAGAGAACCGCTGATGAATGAAGAGGACAATGAAGATATTAATAATGCTCCCTCCATCAACAGGACATAGAGGAATCGATCGCATTCTCTCTCGTGTCATTGGACATTAATAAAGGGAACGCTTGCTCTCAGAAATGTGTCATATGATGTTTAGTACTAACATAAAGACTTCAGGTACACTCATCATGTCAGATTTTCTCAGGCCAGTCCTAAAAATGTAATACTTTCAAACATGTGAAAGATCAGTAATTATTTCTTATGGATTATGGAAGCTTAAGCTGACACTCATCTGTTTTAAAACATCAAACTAACAACGTCAGTTGTTTTCTGATGAGCCACGGTTTTATAAATGAACTGTGCGACTGTTTTACTAATATGAGGAAATCAAAGGGTTTGTCTGTTTATTTACTATGTTTTGTCATTTTGAAAACATGGTGAAATGGGTCAGATTCATGAATTGTTAACATTCTCTATCAACTTGTACTAATAACTGCTTACAAAATGATTGAATAATATGCATTTTGCAAATTTTAAAGATTTTTTTTTTATATAAAAATAAAATTTTGTGCCACAAGGAGATTATGAATGCTGTCGTTTTTGAAATTTCCTTTTGAATTTATATATATATATATATATATATATATATATATATATATATTTATTTATTTATTTATTTTAATATAGTGTCATGAAATTGTAAATTAATATTTTATTTAAAATATTTGCATTTAAAATATATAAAGATATAATGGTAAATTATATGATTAAATGTTTAAATATCTAGAAAAATATTAAAATAAATTAAAATAAATTTAAGATAATTATTAATAAATATATAAAATTAAAGTAAGTATTGAAATAGTATTATTTTACAATACAATGAAATAGCATTTAAAATACTGATTTTCTGACAAAAAAGTGTGTGTGTATATATGGTGTAATGAAATTCTAACTAAATATTTTTTAAATAATTTTCTAATATTTACATTTAAAAAATATAAAGGTATAATATGCAGTATTATGATTATTTAAATATATAAATTAGTTTTTTATATTTATTTTTTTATATTTTATTATGATAAAATTATTACATATCAGTAAATATAATTATCAAATTATCAATAAATATATAATATTAAAATTAGTATTGAAATATTAGTATTTAAAAGCACAATGAAAAAGCAAAATACTGATTTTTTGACAAAAAAATTTATGTAATTAAATTCTAACTAAATATTTTTTATCGTTTTAAAATATTTACATTTAAATAAAGATATAACATGCTTAATTATTTAAATATCTAAAATATTTATATTTATTTTTTTATTTATATTTCATTATGATAAAATGTATAATTGTTAATAAATATATACTATTTAGTTACGATAGTATTGAAATATGAATATCACAACGCATTAAAGCCAAACGGGGGCACTGGAGAGCCGCTCAGGTGGGATTGGTCACTATCTGGGGGCGTTACAAGGGTACTTACCAAGGATCTTAAAGCATGAATTATTTACCGCTCCGCTTTTTCATTTTACAAACCGACGAAAATCACTACAAACACAGTTTGCATCCATATAAAAATCCTGACTGTGAGTTTAAATAACTTCAGTTTACCCCGTGCACAGTCCACCTACCTTGATTCCTGTTATTCCCCATAAAATCAGTGTGATTGAACAACCTGATTGGACACTTCCCACCTCTGACTACAAATAGTAGGCGTATCCCTTCCAGCGATTGGCTAACGGCGTCTGTCAGTTCCGTCGCGCCCCGCCCCCTTCATTCCTGCGTGTGTGTTGAGTATGTAGTGTGTGTGGAGAGCGCAGCCGGACCCGTGTGATCAGCTGTGACCGTGGGAAACGGACCCACTGTGCCCACCCAGACCTCCAAAAAATCTGTCTTTGTAGCGGAAACTCTCGAGAGAATCCACATTGAAGCACATCATGGAGTTTCGGGATAGTTGTCTCCGCGTATCGCCGAAAGGTTCGTCAGGGGCTGTGAGCTAGTGGAAAGTAAACACCTCCTCTCCATCACTGTTTACTTGGAGTGTTTTTATAAGTTTGCCACATTATTCTGGAACTCGCACTGTAACGCATCAGCGCGTGTCCGTGTGCCTGCGGGGGGAGCGGGGACGCGCATGGATCGTGAGCGCGGAAGGTCCCGGACTGAATCCCCTCAGAAATCAACACAGGAGGTCTCGGCTAAATTAAAACTTTTTGGCTAAATGAATTATATTAGTATTTTAGTATTGTTGTTATTCTAATTATAATAATTATTATTGTCCTCTTAGCGAGGGTCCTGTCAGATTATTGTGGATAAATAAATCATCGTAGTGAGTTTGTGATGAGGCGGACCGGAGGTCGGACTGCAGCGCGCGGGGGAGGACTCTCCGGTGGAATTATTGCGCAGTTTTTAAAATAACGGGAAAAATACGGGAACACAAACACACACTCATGGCACAGAGTACGTCTGCAAAAGATAACGCTTGCCGGAAATTCCAGGCCAACATTTTCAACAAGAGTAAATGCCAGAACTGCTTTAAAGCTCGGGACGCGCACCTGCTGAGTGATGAAGACTTCACACAGGTAATGTATCTGCAAAAAAACAAAACAAAAAAAACGAATAATGTCTAAAAACCAGCAAACTGCTTCAAAACTGCACGATTAATAAAGTATAATGTAATAGTATGCTTTTTAGACATGGCACCAGGGTAAAATTGATGGCAGTTTGCCACAATAACATGTTGTTGTTGTTTTTTGGACATGTAATATGGTTATGCCATTTATTGTTAGAGGTAAATGGATTGGAGTTTCATGAATAAAATAAAAATTAAATATATAGTAATATAATTAAATAATTATTTAAATAAATAAAATATTGGATACAACATAAATATAATATATTTAAAATTTGTGCTATTTTATAATACAATACAACTGTGTGTATTTATATATTTTTATATATTTATTTGTTATTATTAATTTTTATTACATTACCAGTCAAAAGAGTTAATTTTTTTTGTAAAGAAGACGTTTCTGTTCACCAAGCCTGCATTTATTTGATCCAAAGTACAGCAAAAACAGTACAATTCTGAAATATTTTAACTATTTAAAATAACTGTTTTCTATTTGAATATGTTTTAAAATATAATTTATTCCTGTGAATTCAAAGCTGAATTTTTAGCATCATTACTCCAGTCACATGATCATTGAAATCATTGTAATATTCTGATTTGCTGCTCAAAAACATTTATTATTATGTTGAAAACAGCTGAGTAGATTTTTTTCAGGTTTCTTTGATTAATAGTAAGTTCGGAAGAACAGCATTCATGTAAAATGTCTTTATCATCACTTTCGATCAATTTAAAGCATCCTTGCCAAATAAAAATATTAATTTCTATAATTTCTTTACCAAATTAAAAAAAAATATATACTGACTGAATGGTGTAGTGTATAATGTTAGAAAAACTTTTTATTTCAGATAAATGCTGATTTTTGAATCTTTCTAATTATCAAAAAATCCTGAAAACAGCTTTAAATATTGATCATAGTAATAATAATAACAATAATAAATGTTTCTTGAACGGCAAATCAGCATATTAGAATGATTTCTGAAATATATTGTGACACTAAACACTGAAGCAATAATGCTGAAAATTCAGTTTTGAAATCACAGAAATAAATTAAATTTTAAAATATATTCAAATAGGAAGCAGTTATTTTAAACCGTAAAAATATTTCACAATATTACTGCTTTTCCTGTATTTTGGATCAAATAAATGCAGGCTTGGTGAGCAGAAGAGAAAACCTTGCTTAAAAATCTTACTGTTCAAAAATGTTTGAATGCTAGTTTAAATATAATTTTTCCACTCCAAAATCAACAGAAAGCCAAACAGAAGCACTGGATAACCACTAAACTGCTTCGAAACTACACTAACAATAGAGTACAATGGTAAAACTATGATGTTTAGACATGGTATCATTGTCCAAAGTTGGCTGCCCATTAAGATTCTAGAGGATAGTAGTTAGCACAATTATAACCTTACCATAATACTATATTTTTGACATGTAATTTGGCATTGCCATGGTTTAGTCAGAGGTAAATGGAGTATCATGTAAAAACCATGGTGTATTCATATGATAACATTCATTACCACAATATATAAGGTGAATTTGACTATATACTGAATTACTTTTAGACATTAAGATGAACCAATTGACCTTTATTTTGAGTTTTATAACTAAAAGCATCAGTTTTTTCCCACAGGATGTGCTTGGGAGTAGTGGTTAAATATCAGGGTTGCTTGAAAGGTTGCAGGTTCAAACCCTAGAGAGGTTAATCCATTCTAATTACCATTACGGCTTTGATCGAGGCACTTAACCTCAGGAGGACTGACCCATTTCTGTTGCGACTGTTGCTTTGGGTAAAGGTGTCAGCCAGATGACTAATTAGTGATTAGTAGTAATTAATGATGCCGTTTACCAGATGCACATTGCAGTTAAGTGACGTGCCTCAAGCTGCTGTTCTCGTTTTAAAATAGTGGTCTAGTTTTGCACAGTTAAAAATCTGGGCAGGTAATTGAAAGGTTGTGGGTTCGAACCCATTAAGTCCAAGAGGCTTAGTGTTATTTCACCAGCAGTAGACCACAGATACATGGCATATCAGAGCTTTCATACTATTTTGAGCCCTTATTCCTGCTCCAGATTAGTTTTACGGTAAGGCCACACACAGATGCAGGGGGTTTCCAGACTGTATTCTTAAAAATGACCACAGCTGGGTCTCGACTCTGTTACTGACGTGACGTGGCCTCCGTTTGCCATCTGTCTCGCTGTATAGGTTGGATTGTTATCAAAGAATGAAGTGATGAGGAAAAGAAAGGCTGACTATTTGGACGTGAAAGCAAATGCATGTGTCTTTGAACGTGAGAGAGAATCCAGAGAAATGAGCCTCAAAGCGGCACAGAAGTCTTTTTTTAGAAAGCACTTAGAAATTGAGTTGACAGTGAAGTGAATCAGGTCTTTAGTACCTGTTAAGGCAGTCAAAGCCATATGTTACTTAGGAGTCATATCCTTCTGTTTGTGGACCTTGCTTGCGGTCATAACCTTCCCAGCTAATTTCTTTAGTATTTGATTCTCATTTCGTCTGTCTTCTTGCTTTAAAGTTCCACATGAAACCAAATTACTTCTGTGATTTGATGAATTTCCAAGTGAATCAGGATATTTAATTAGCAAAAAAGAGCTGTGCCTAATTTTATCCATCGAGAACTGATTAGGTTGTGCAGATATCTCTGAATTACAGGTGTTTGTAGGGTCCTATGATTTCCGCAATGCGGAAAATGTGGACAAAATCCTGGAATCCAGTCATAAAAATGGAATTTACTGTATAACACCGAATGTCATGGAATTGGCCACAGTTTAGATGAATAAATCAAAAGTTGGTCAGTACACTTAAATCAAAAAGCGATATTGACTAGTGTCTGTGAGTATTAAGCTGCAAAACTCTTAGTATCATATAAGAAAAGGAAAGGTCTTCACAGAAACCCGTCAAAAATGGTGAAGAAACTGTGACAGAAATTTATTTCTTAATGTTAATGATACTAATACTAATACTACTGATCAAAATATTTATCCAGACTTTTATTTTTACCAGAAAAATATAAATACACAAGACAGTATTTCTAAAAAATAAATAAATAAATAATAAAACAATAATACATTAATTCTTTATAAAATTAATGAATTAGTCGTGCTTTTGATTATTAAAATTTAATTAAACAATTTAAATGGAATCCAGGAAATAAATGGAAAACAGAATTTGGTCAAAATAAAACTGAATTTGAGAAAAAAACTGATTTCATAAGGCCTTGAAAATTTAATTTCTGTTAAACTTTTAACAAATTGCTGTTGTGTCCGTTTTATGAAAATTTAAATGGAAAACAGAATTTGGTAAAAATAAAACTGAATTTAAGAAAAAAGAAACAATTTCATAGGGCCTTAATTTTTTTTTTTTGTTGTTAAACATTCAACATATTGCTTCATGATTTCTGTTAAATAGACATGCTTTTTGATTAATATTTTTAAAAATTAATTATTTAAACAGAATCTAAAAAAAAGTAAAAACAGAATTTGGAAAAAAAATTCAAAGGAGTTTGGGAAAAAATAAAACAAATTTCATAAGGCCCTATGTCTGTGTAAAAAAAGAAAGATGGAAAATTATTTTTTGTTTTAATTTTTAAAATAGTGTGAAGGAAATTATGTACACTGGTGTTGAAGAGCAAAAATAGAGTTGTAAAAAATATGAGCATGTTATTATAATTCAGTAATGCAAGCTCAAAGTCAAAATAGACTCATAGCATTAAATGAATAAAGTCAAGTCAAAATTACAATAAAGTCATAGCAATACAAGGTTAAAACTGCAATATTTTAAATATAAAGTCAAAACTATGAGAATAAAAAAGCATAGTATTATGGAAATATATTCATAGCATTACAAAATTAAAATTGCAATTGTTTTTGAGAATAAAGTCAAAATTACAAAAAATGAAGTTGTAGTATTATAAGAACACAGATGATGCAATACGTGATTGATATTGAGTATTTTGACAGTATTGTGATTTTTAAGTTAATTATTTTATAATAAAAAACTCACAATAGCAGGAGAAATTGCATGAATATTACACTGAATAGAATGCCTCTGGACTGGTAATATACTATTATCTCAAAACAAAAGCTTATTCATATTGCAGATTTATTATACTAATACTACAACTTACTCATGATATTACAACTTTAATCTCAGAATAATATGACTCTAATCTCGTAAAAAAAATAAACTGGAAAAAACAAAATTTGGAAAAAAACCTGAATTTTGGAAAAAAATAAAACAGATTTCATAGGGCCCTATGTTTGTGTAATGTTTGTGTAAGATGGAAAATTATGTTTTTGTTTTGATTTTTAGAATCATGGATAAACAAGGTTAAAGTTGTAAAAAATTGAGCATATAATCAAAATTATGAGTATTAAGAAATGCAAGCTCAGAATCATAATATTTTGAGTATGAAGTGAAAATAAAGTTATAACTTTATATGATTAAAATTGTAATTTTAAGAATCAAGTTACAAGAATAAAGTCATAGCAATACAAGGTTAAAAATGTAATATTTTGAGTAAGTCAAAACTACGAGAATAAAAAAAACATATTACAAAAATAAATTCATAGCATTACAAGATTAAAAGCACAATATTTTTTAGAATAAAGTCAAAATTATGAAAATAAAGTTCTAGTATCATGAGGATACTGTTGATGCATTAATGCATATTATTAATATATTAAGTAAAAATAACTGTAAAAGAAATAGTATGAGAAACAGCAGGAATGTTTTTATGTTAAATAATAAAATACCAGAAGGTTTTTACCAGAAAAATATAAATACACAAGACAGTATTTCTAAAAAAAAAAAAACTTTATAAAATTAATGAATTATTCATTCTTTTGATTATTAAAATTATGAATAAAATGCTTCTGCACTTGTGCAATAGACTACTTTATTCTCGAAATACTACTTTTGTGTGTCAAAAAGTTTATTCATATTGCAACTTTATTGTACTAATACTACAATTTTCTTATAGTATTCTGACTTTAATCTCAGAACATTATGACTCTAATCTCGTATTGCTAAATAATCTAAATTAAGTCAGTTTAGATTTGATCTTGGCTTGAAACTGTTGAAAGTCTTTGTTATGCACACATGATGATTGCATTTAAAATTATATTCTTTACTAAAACATTTCAATATTTGAAAAAGCTGTGCAAAGACTTCAGTGAACTATTTTGAGTTTGATTATATGCTTGTCAAATCAAAGTTACAAGAATACAGTCATAGCAATACAAAATTAAAATTGTAATATTTTGAGTCAAAACTATGAGAATAAAAAAACCATAACGAAAACAAATTCATAGCAAGATTAAAAGCGCAATATTTTTGAGAATAAAGTCAAAATTATGAAAATAAATTTCTAGTATTATGAGGATACTGGTGATGCATTAATGCATATTATTGATATTAAGTAATGTATTGTTTTGGGAGAAAAAAAAATGTAAAAGAAATAGTATGAGAAACAGCAGGAATAATTTTATAATAAATAATAAAATACCAGAAGGTTTTACCAGAAAAATATAAATACACAAGACAGTATTTCTAAAAAAAAAAAAAAACTGTATAAAATTAATGAATTAGTCATGCTTTTGATTATTAAAATTATGAATAAAATGCTTCTGCACTTGTGCAATAGACTACTTTATTCTCGAAATACTACTTTTATGTCAAAACAAAAGTTTATTCATATTGCAACTTTATTCTACTACAACTTTCCTTTGACTTTAATCTCAGAATATTATGATTCTAATGTCATATTGCTAAATAATCTAAATTAAGTTAGTTTTGATTTACCTTAACTTGAAACTCTGTTGAAGGTCTTTATGCACACATGATTACATTCAAAATTATATTCTTTACTAAAACATTTCCATATTTGAAAAAGCTGTGCAAAGACTTGTCAAATCAAAGTTAAAATTAAATGAATCAACTGATTGAATAGACAGTTTGAACTGACTCAAATCTAGAAATCAAGAACAACATGGCATCATGCATGGCAAACATCGCTCACATGGTCATCAGAAAATGCAAAAATCTACACTAGGCTGTCAGACGTCAATATACCCGTCTCTCGCTCCCTCTTTCTGTTTCGCTGCAGTTGGTCAGGTTTTTCCGAGTTGTTCATTCCACACATATTTATGTCCATGCTTTTTGTCATGCTATTAGAATCCACCCTCCCCCTTGACACACACACACTCTCTCTCTGTGAGACAGTCGGCGCTCAGTTCTGCTGTTATGAGAGAAAAAGGGGGGCTTTAAAAATAAACAGAACAAACTTTAACCATTGAAGAGGAAAATCTGGCCTACATTAGCCCTTCTCTCTCTCTCTCCCTTTCTCTCTGCGTCCCTGTCCGCTCCTCATCACTGATTTCCCAGAGCACAGAGTCTCCCATTAGCAAGAGATCAGGAGAAACTAGATTTGCATTTCCTGAAGGGAAAGAAAAGTGTTAAACTTTCAGGTGTGCTTCATTTTTATCGGGCTCAGTACGTCATTATAGGAGTTTACTTTGAACGCTGATCTTGAAAAGGTTCATGCACATACTGTTTAATTAATCGCATAAGGTTATTAATATGAACCCTAACTGGAAGGCTTTGAGTCTGGAAGCCGTGCATGAACTAAAAGAATGAATTTAACTTTTTTCGTCTTGCACTTGATCTGAGGAGTCTCACTTTTTTCTAACGTTTTTCTTTTGCTCAGTGTTTTTTCACGGGCCATCGTTCAAGTTGTCAAACCGACATTCCTTTAACCAGACGATAAACTGGCATTCATTCACTCGCTCTTTCTTTTCCATACCTTAGCGGAGAAAAATCACAACTCGGATCTCTTTTAATATCTCATTTGTTTCTCCTGGACAGAAAGAGATCAAATGGAGAGATCTAAGATGTTTCTCATAAGAAAAGAGGTCTGTAATCTCTCGTGAGAGTTTCAGTTTCTCATTTGATTCTCTGAAACAAGTATCTAAGAAGTCTTTTTAGAAAGCACTTAGAAATTGAGTTGACAGTAAAGTGAATCAGGTCTTTAGTACCTGTCAAAGGCATATGTTAGGAGTCATATCCTTCTGTTTGTGGACCTTACGTTTTTTGAGGATCGGATTTGTGGTCATAACCAGTGTTGGAGGAGGTAATGCATTACAAGCAAGTTACATAATAATATTACTTTTTCCAAGTAACTAGTAAAGTAACGCATTACTTTTTCAAATAAGTAACACCAGTTACTTTTTCCTCCCATTTATTGATTAAAAGCTCTCCTCTCCCCATGTTGAGAGAAATTGTGAGTAAGATGTTACTTTAGTTCTAGAATAAACGTGAACATGCATTAATTCATCTCGCTTACTAAAAAAAACAGATACAGTGTTCCTCAAAATGAATAAAAACAGTAAAATTCAACGCAAACCTACAATGATTAAATATGTGAAATAATACAAATATCCTTTATGTATTTAATCCCATTTTATTAACCAATGTCTTTGCTGCCGACCTTCAATAATCCAATTATTCAATACTAATAAGCTTAAATTACTCAAGATAATCTATCATTTGTTTTCCTTTTTTTTATTGCTGAAGAGTTGACATTTTTTCTTCTGTGGTCTACTATACAGACGTGAATTTACCTTTCTCTTTTGGTGTTAAAGGCTTTTACATTTGCCAAAAATAGAACTTTTTATATTAAAAACAAACAAGCAAGCCCTGCCCAGATTTAAAAAGTAACGCAAAAGTAACTTTTTATGGAAAGTAATGTTACGTTACTAAGTAATGTAATTAGTTACTTTTTTAGAGAGTAGCTCATTATTGTAATGCATTACTTTTAAAAGTAACTTTTTGATTATTAAAATGTAATGAAACTGCACTGACTCGGCTTCATTTTAGGAGAAACACAAAACAATGTATCTGAAACATATCTGAGATCTCCAGTAAGTCTGCTGAGCTTTGAAAGAGGAACCTTAATTCTCCCCTAGCGTTTCATTTTTCTCTCGTGCATGCTTTGAGGTTTCTGTAATATTACAAATCCGTTCATCGGCACTTAGTTGTGCAGTCACAGGAGGGTCACATGCAGAGATGTTATTCCTGTTTTGGTGCTTTTCTTTGGCAAGTTTCCTCATTGGTGAAATGCGCTTTTCAATGTTCAAATACTTTCTCATCGTGCAATTGCAAGCAAAAAAAGACAATCTGACTGACATCTGTAGTGACCAACCATAGTTTGTTTTGTTTTTCATGTGCACCAATGTTAAAAAGAACTGATCAGTTGTCTTGAACCATGTGTTTTTTTTGTAATCACGTCATGTGTGTTTCATATTTCAGGCAAAACCCATCTACGGTGGATGGCTGCTCCTGGCACCTGAAGGAACAAACTTTGACAATCCTCTGCACAGATCACGGGTTTGTATAATTGCAGTGCTCTTTAAAGTCCAGGAAAACTTTGCCAACAACTCGCCACTGCGTATGGATTATAATGCAGTATGCACTTTTTGTTCATTACTATTAATTTTTATGATTTTTATGATATTATGATGTACATAAAAGGAATTAAAATCATAATATCATAAAAATCATAAAAATTAATATTAATAATCCCAACAATAAAAACAGAGAATTTAAGAACATTTAACCCTTGTGCGTTCAAAAAAAAAAAGTTACACATAGGTGCAAAATGGACACAAATGTCCATGTCCAAAAACTGCCATAAAATATCATTTATTAATATTTTTTTCCACTTTCACTGATGTTGATATTTTAACCAGCATCTGTTCTATCCATAGATACCAAACATTCATTAATTTTCAGAATTTTAACCCTTTAAATGCTGGTTTCTTTACATAATGCTCACTGTCAGTCGGCCACACTAGCACCAGAGCGTCCTCTGCTGAGTAACGTCTCTTCATCTTGCAAGCAATGAAATGACCAAGCCCTCAAGCACCAAATATGTATAGATTTTGCTTTGCAAACACCTGTTTGGCTGTGCGAACACTCAACCTTTGTATAAAATCTACCAGACTACACAATCAGCATTTTCTTGTGGTGAAAACAAAAACAATGTGTTTAGGGGCTTCTGAACATCTACATCAAATTCAAGCTCACCTTTTATCTATGTACTATATTTTTGATTGCCAGTACAATATAATTTTTTTCAAACTAATTACATCCATAAAATTTTCAGTAAACACATGCAAACCACACTCTGACATCCTTACCAACATACCCACACAATTATAGCTGCATTATTTTTCCAATTGACTCTATAATAGACTAATATGCATAAGCAGAAAACACGAAAAAGCGAGTATTTCTTTCATATGCAAATTTGAAAAAAATGGCACAATCTTGTAAAAAATGGTAAAAATTATAAAAAAATTTGAAGCCTTGCCGATAGAATGAAAGCCTATTAGCAAATATTGCATCATTTTATAGTCAAATGGCCCTGGGTTAAAAAATTGCAGTTTTAATGGGTTTCAATGTGGACATTTTTGTCCTTAAGGTCCTGAGTATGAGTATTTTTTGTACGGAGGGTAAAATAAATTTTTTGAAGGAAATGAGGGTGAAATATTAAAATTTCAATAAAAATACACACCTGAGCCTAGATTTATGCAGTTGGCATTAACACAGGCACACTTATAACAAAAAACAAAACTGAAATGGACAAAAATGTCCAGAAGGTCACACAAGGGTTAAAATGATTTAAAAATTGATTTAAAATTAATTAACAGTAAAAATGAATATACATAAAATAATGTAATCTGTTCGGACGTAGCACAGTGCTCATTCAATAAATGCACAACTGAACAGATGAGTTTTGAGTCTGCATTTAAATGTGTCTAATGTATTAGCACATCTGATCTCTTCTGGAAGCTGAAAGAACCTGAATTGTTTGTGTAAGTGAAGAGATTGCAGCTTTTCTGTGTATTTGTGTGTGTGTGTGTGTGTGTGTTTACTGTACAGTGTGCTTGTTAAGGGACGAACGAGTCGAGTGTGTGTGTTTGAGGGGGCCATGGAGTCGCTGACTCACACTCATTCTCTCTCAAGCTGAACTCGTGAGAAACAGCAGGAGAGGGAGTTTGTGGGATGGGAAACATTTCGACAGCAAACAGGAAATCGCAGATTGACAAACAAGATGGAAAGATGATAAAAATAACCCAAAGTATATGTAGTATTTACGAGTATGTATGTGTAGGATGGTGGTGGTCATCCAAATGGCTATTGCTAATCTCCAAAGTCTATAAATAAATAAATATATATATATAAAATGCAATTTAATGCCTCTGGCAAAATGGTGTATGCAATAGTGTGTATGTAAATAAAATGAACTGTTATATTATAAAATATTTATTTAGCCCAAATCTGCAGAAAATGCACAAAATGTTTGATAATTGAGGAAAATGTCAGTTGACGGTAACAGGAAGTTATCACTTCTGTAAATCAATCATGCAGAAACAATATCAATCAGTCTGTCTGATGATACATTTTTAATGTTTTTTAGGCTCTTCTGCTCACCAAGCCTGCATTTATTTGATTCAAAGTACAGCAAAAACAGTAAAATATTTTTACTATTTAAAATAACAGTCACATGATCCTTCAGAAATCATTCTAATATTCTGATTTGCTGCTCAAAAAACATCTATTATTATTATTGTGGTGTTGAAAACAGCTGAGTAGAATTTAGTTTGGGGTTATTTGCTGAATAGAAAGTGCAGAAGAACAGCATTTATCTGAAATGTATCTGTCTTTTGTAACATTATAAACATCTTTATCATTACTTTTGATCAATTTAAAACATCATTGAAAAATAAAAATATTAATTAATAAAAAACGAAATATTAAAATGTATAATAAAATATTCAAACAAATATTTTAAATGGTAAAATATTTTAATATTTTTTTCTGTTTTTGCTGTACTTTGGATCTAATAAATGCAGGCTTAGTGAGCAAAAAAGACTTCTTTAAAAAATTTTTTTTACAAATCTTACTGTTCAAAAACTTTTGACAAGTAGTGTACATGCATTATAATTTATATACAGTGACACTTAGGTTAGCCTCAAAGTGTTTACCAGAGCTAAAACATACAGGTGGCATCACATTTCGCTCATGCAATCTTAATTTCTTCTCTTGCAGAAATGGCAGAGGCGTTTTTTCCTTCTGTATGAACATGGACTCCTGCGCTACGCACTGGATGACATGGTGAGTGTGTACTGTGGCTCTCTCTCGGCTGTGTTCTCATACTCTATATGTGTTGCCATGTTCTGTCTGCAGTATGTGGGCGGCAATGTATGGACAGACCTTCAGGGTGTTTATGTTACTGTCTGCCTGTTGTATATTGTGTGTTTGTAAATGCATTGTTTGTATAATATAGCTGAAGGGACTCAGGGACTTGCGGTATATAATCGTGATGATGAACATGATGTTCTTAATAGCATTCTACTTAATTTACTCAACATTAACAGTACTTCTTTCATTGCATATTTTGAAGGATATACCAGCTAAACTTGCCCTTTATGTCCTTAAAAAGCCAAAATCTAGGTTACAGTGAGGTATTTACAGTGGAAGTGAATGTAGACAATTTTTGGAGGAGTTAAAATGTAAAGCTCTTAGTTTTATAAAAGCACTTACATTGAATTTTCTGTGTATTATTTGAGCTATCAAGTTATTTGGGTCCTTTTATGGTCTTTTTAGGGTTTTAGGTGTTCATTTTTAAAAAAAAAACCCTGAAAAGGTATTTTTTATGTAATTTTTTTTTTTTTTACCACAAATGCGATCGGGTAAAAAAAAAAATAGGGTTTTAGGTGTTCATTTTTAGAATTTTTTTATTAAAGATAATTTTATGTACTTTTTTTTTTTTTTTTTTTTTTACCACAAATGTGAACTGTCTTTTTAGGTTTTTAGGTGTTCATTTTTAGGAAAAAAATTAATAATTAAAAAGGTATTTTTATGATTATTTTCACCACAAATGCGATCGGTCAAGCTTAAAAAAAGCCCAAATTTAGGTTACAGTGAGGTATTTTACAATGGAAATAAATGGAGACAATTTTGGAGGTTTGAAGTTTTATAAAAGCACTTACATGAACATTTTCTGTCCTTTATTTGAGCTATCAAGTCGTTTGTGTCCTTTCTGGTCTTTTTAGCCTTTTAGGTGTTCGTTTTTAGAATAAAAAAGGTATTTATGTTCATTTTCACCACAAATGCAATCGGTTAAGCTTAACTAGTACTACTAAATCACAAATATGTCTGCAACGATGGCTGAAATAGTGCATCTTCGGACTGGGAAAAAGCATTTTATTTAGGCCATTTCAGATTAAATAACTCAGTCCTAAGGTATATATTGAATGTCATCAAAAGGCTTTTTTTCAGCTGACGGCTGTGCGGTTTCTCCTCGTCTGTTGGCTCATATCATTCGCTTCTCTTTCATCTCTCGGAGAGGAGGAGGGAAGTGAGTGACGGACGTATAAAGAGCAGCATACAGGATAAAAAGCCGTTTGGCTTCATTAGCATTCATGCGTGTTTGTGATTGTTATTAAGCACCTCTTCAGCCCACACGTGATCATGAGTTCTTTTGTTTGTGTGTGTTTGTTCACATAAGTGTGTGTCTGGAACTACATGAACAATGAACATACAGTCCGTCTTTACTGAACGCAGGTCCGACCCGGCTCGGGTGATGATGGCTGATCTCTATGTGTGTATGCGTGTGGGTGGGTGAAGCGGCGCTACATCCGAAAGCTACCCACAATCCATCTGTGCCCACTTGCCTCCTACACTCAGACATCCAGGAACAGAGACAAATGTACACATTCGTTCTAGAGAAGCGCTTGCAGCAGAAAGAGAAAGAAGGACAAACAAGAGAAGTATTTAACAAGGGAGGGATGATTTTCTCTTGTAGATACGGACTGTAGTCAAATGCCGTGTTTAACTTGACAACTGAAATGAAGTTGTGATTGACGGACATTGCGGTCAGTTGCTTTTACTGTTGCGGTTTGTTAGGTCATGTCTAATTTTGTGAAAGACTAAAGTGAATGGGGACCAGTGGCTGTCGAGCTCTAAAAAAGCTTCATTAAAGCAGGGCTCACTTTTCTAAAAAATAGTTTTAGACAGTGCACAAACACAGAATTGATTTCTCTTTTGTATCTTATTGCGCTTGAATAGAAACATACACACACAATTATGTCAAAATACCTGTTAAAATACTAGTTTTTGCTGTGGTATCGAAGAAGTAGTGAAGGATTCTTTAAATAATAAAGAAACAAATCTGTAATATGGTTCAAACTATGAGATTTATGAGACTCTTGACTTATTTAAGGAAAAAAAATACAATTACAGAAGTTTTTGATCAAGCTGATTTGTCCTCAGTGAAGTTCAGCTGATGTCTTTGTGTATTTGGGCTAGTTAAAATTAATTTTGGACTACCAAAATCTGAAGTAATAAAAAATTTAAATTAACCTTTGACTTGTAAACTACACTACTAGTCAAAAGTTTTTGAACTGTAAGTTTCTTCTGCTCACCAAGCCTGCATTTCTTTGATCCAAAGTACAGCAAAAACAGTAAAATTTTGAAATATTTTTACTATTTAAAATAACTGCTTTCTATCTGAATATATTTTAAAATGTAATTTATTCCTGTGATCAAAGCTGTACTTTCAGCATCATTACTCTACTCTTCAGTGTCACATGATCCTTCAGAAATCATTCTAATTTGCTGATTTACTGTTCAAGAAACATTTCATTATTATTTATCTGAAATAAAAAGCTTTTGTAACATTATACACTATACTATTCAACTGCTTGGAGTCAGTATAATTTTTTTCTTATTTTCTGGGGGAGAAAGAAATAATACAAATTAATACTTTTATTTAGCATGGATGCATTAAGTTGACCAAAAGTGATGATAAAGACATTTATAATATTACAAAAGATTTTTATTTCAGGTAAATGAATCTTTTTATCAAAGAATCCTGAAAAAAGGTGTTTTCAGTTAAAAATAATAATACATTTTTTTTTTTTTTTGAACAGCAAATCAGAATATTAGAATGATTTCTGAAGGATCATGTGACTGGAGTAATGATGCTAAAAATTCAGCATTGGAATCACAAAAATAAATAACATTTTAAATTATATTCAAATAGAAAACAGTTATTTTAAATAGTAAAATATTTAAAAAATGCTGTACTTTGGATGAAATAAATGCAGGCTTGGTGAGCAGAAGAGACTTCTTTAAAAAAAAAAAAATCTTACTGTCAAAAACATTTGTCTGGTAGTGTATATTCCAGATCTTTTGAAGTCAGACTAAAACTGTAACTAAAAAGTTCAAAATCTTGCTCGAAAATCTAGCTTGACAGCTGTTTACTTGGAAAGCTATGTATTCTACTGTAAATGACTCCATCTACTATAAATAACTGCATTCATATTCCACAGAAGAAAGTCATACGGGTTTCAGAAGAGGTTGAGTAAACGATTCATTTTTAGGTAAACTATTACTTTACAGACAAACACGTGGTCAGAGATGTTAATTTAGTAACCCTATGAAGGAATTAACAATTAATGAGTTAATTATAGTTTGTGAGTCCTTTTGAGTGATTCATGAAAAGATTTGTAAGACTTCATGAGTCATTTGTTTGTGAATCAGACTACAGTGGTTGCACTATATTTTGGTTTTTGACAACACAATCGAGCAATGTGTTTACTATTCACTACCAGTCAAAAGATTTTTAATGTTTTTTTATAGAAGTCTCTTCTGCTCACCAAGCCTGCATTTATTTGTTCCAAAGTAATATAAAAATAAAAGCTAGTTCGAAACATTAATAAAGAGCATTTATAACAGAAACACTGCTACTGTTTTCCTCACACACACTTGAAATGCTTTCTAATGCAGATGATTTTGACATGTGTGTGTGTGTTGATGTCATCAGCAGGTTTTTCATTGTATTGGTCCCATCAGAAACAGGTGCTGTAGTGGCCGAAATGGCCTTGTGAGAGGTCAGGGTGTCTGGTGTTGACTGGACGCCCAACGCTTGAACACATTCAGAGTCTCACACTATATTTATAGCTGCTCTCCAACATGTGTTTCCATAACTACTACTCAAACCCTACAATATAGAGTGTAGTGTAGTGGTGAATCTTAGAAAATATGTCAAGAACAGCCCAAAATCAATAGAAAAATAAGCATTAAGACTTATTCAGGCTTATTCAGAACATTAAAGGAACATTTTGATTGTTTAATCACCTTCATGTCTCTCCAAACCCACATGACCTTCGTTCTTCGGCAGAAAAGTATTTTTTTGTCTATACAGAGGAAATGTGTTGTTATTTTGGACCCCATTGACTATCATTACAGTATGGAAACTCTGTCCCCTTAATGGTCGTATTTATTTATTTTTGCATTATAGCATTTAGTCCATGTGTGTTTGCTTTGAGGTTAGCATTTTATGTTAGTGTACACTACCAGTCAAAAGTTCTTGCACAGTAAGATTTTTAATGTTTTTTTTAAAGACGCCTCTTCTGCTCACCAAGCCTGGATTTATTTGGTCCAAAGTACAGTAAAAAAACTTAAAATTAACCTTAAAATTTTGAAATATTTTTACTATTTAAAATAACTGTTTTCTATTTGAATATATTTTAAAATGTAATTTATTCCTGTGATTTCAAAGCTGAATTTTTAGCATTAGAGTTACTTGGAGTTTTATTATTATTAATAATTGAAAACAGCTGAGTAGAATTTTTTCGACTTTCTTTGATGAACAGAAAGTTCAGAAGAACTTAACAATAGAAATAGAAATCATTTGTAACATTATAAATGTCTTTATCATCACTTTTGATCAATTTAAAGCATCCTTGCTAAATAAAAGTATTAATTTTTATAATTTCTTTCCCCCTAAAAAAATTATACTACTGACTCCAGTCTTTTGAATGGTATAGTGTATATTACAAATGCTTTTTATTTAAGATAAATGCTGATCTTTGTATCTTTCTATTCATCAAAGAATCCTGAAAAAATGTGCTCAACTGTTTTAAATATTCATAATAATAATACAAATCTTGAACAGCAAATTAGCATATTGGAATGATTTCTGAAGGAGTAATTATGCTAAAAATTCAGCTTTGAAGCCACAGGAATAAATTACATATTTTCATATATTCAAATAGAAAGCAGTTATTTTAAATAGTAAAAATATTTCAAAATTTTACTCTTTTTGCTGTGCTTTGGATCAAATAAATGCAGGCTTGGTGAGCAGAAGAGACTTCTTTAAAAATCATTAAAAATCTTTTGACTGGTAGTGTATAATGTGTAACCTGCTATTCAATGGACAAATGTAGGATGAGGCTTATTTAGTTTTATTTAGTGGATTCTCTATTGTTAAATGCAATGAATTGTCGGTAATTTGCTTGTTGCACAATCAATTTGATTGCATTTTTAAAATCAGTTGACAGCCGTAGTCTCTATCATCCTCTTGTTCACCTTCCTCTTCTTCTGCTGTCCGCCCCCATTGGACTTAGAGCCACTAGAGAGAGAGCGAGGGAGAGAGACATGTGTAGGAGGAAAGAACAGGATGAGAGGAAGATTACAACAGAAGCCTGGCTGCTATTTTCAGACTAGTTGCATCTGTGTGTGAATGCATGTGTGTGTTTAGATTTAAACAGGTGGCTATTGAACATACATGTTGCAATGCACAAGTCTCAGCGGCCCTGGTTCACCAGAATGGTCCCCTGATGCTGACCCATGGGCCTGTCGAGGGTTAAAGCTGTGGGCATTGGTTTGCTGAACACAGATTCAGCAGTCTCTTTGTGTTGCGTAAAACGCTCAGTCAGTCGGGCAGCGTTCCCAGAGGCACCTCTTTAAAGACAACGGGAACCAGAGCAGCACTAGAGGAGTTTTAATGCGATTTGTCATTATCACAATGTTCCCACTTCATTCGCATGTGTCTCTTTTCCTAGTTTGTCAACCGTTTAGATCAGAGATTTGCAAACTGGGGTTTGCAGGCTGATGAAAAGCTCATAATTCTTTACAATTGTTTAATAAAATGTAGGTAATACTTTAATACTTTATTTTAAAGACAGGTGCTCACTATTAACTAGAATGAATATTATAGCACACTGGCTGTTTATTAGTGCTTGTAAAGCACATATGTGACCCTGGACCATAAAACCAGTCTTAAGTAGCACGGGTATATTTCTAGAAATAGCCAAAAATACACTGTATGGGTCAAAATTGTATATTTTTCTTTTATGCCAAAAATCATTCGCATATTAAGTAAAGATCATGTTCCGTGAAGATATTTTATAAATTTTCTACCATAAATATATCAAAACATATTTTTTAATTAATAATATGCATTGCAAAGAACTTTATTTGGACAACTTTGAAGGTGCTTTTCTCAATATTTTGATTTTTTTGCACCCTTAGATTCCAGATTTTCAAACAGTTGTATCTCAGCCAAATATTCTTCTATCCTAACAAATCATAGATCAATGGAAAGCTTATTTATTCAGATTTCAGATGATGTTTACATCTCAATAAAAAAAAAAATTGACACTTATGACTGGTTTTGTGTTCCAGAGTCACATATGTATACTTTTAAAGAAGTCAATTTTATTATATATATATATATATATATATATATATATATATATATATATATATATATATATGTATGTATATAAGTATACATATGTGACTTTAAAAGTACTTTAAATGTATACATATGTGACTCTGTATACTCAGGTTTTGGATAAACAAGTTCAGTGGTGGTTAGTTAGATGGAACTAGTCTGGCAGTAAATAGAGGGCAGAAGTCAAACACAATATTTGAGCTTGAGGAACTTTGATCCGCAAATATGATTCACATAACACAGATCCGTCTGTAATAAAATTGTGTTGTTGACTTTGAACATAAACCGTTGTAAAGAATATTTTAGAATAATAAAATAAAATATGTACTGATAAACATACAGCGATATGGAGCAGTTGATTTCACTCTGAAAAACAGAAAGCAAGCAGCTGAGGAATGTTGGGTTTGGTTGGGCCACATGTTAAAGGGGCTATATGCAACTTTTTCCCCAAAATTCAATTCAATTCAATTCAAGTTTATTTGTATAGCTCTTTTCACAATACAAATCGTTGCAAAGCAGCTGTACAAAAAAGTAGGCTACTACAATATATTTAGTAGCTTATTAGTGGTGACTACTGTATGTTAAGTCGATGTACATATGGTATAAATATTAAAAACAGTAATGGTGTAATCAAAAACAGATGATGAATACTAATAGTAATGATTATGTGTTGCAATCAAACTTGTAGAAAAATTGTGTAGTGCTGTATGTTGTTTCAAGGCTGGTTTCAAGATCATCTCTTCTGAATCCAGACTGAATCTTGTGTAAATCCTAGTTACCACGGGATGGAAATCCCGTGGCAGAAACAGAGAAACAAAGAGAGAAATAATTAGCGTAGCTGCTGTTCCATCCAAGCAAAAATTATGTGTTTTGCCCAAGCTGAAGAATGTTGATGTGCATTTGATCAGATGAAGCTGAAGTACAAGGTTATGAGATAAATTATGTGAATGCTTGGCTAAAGAGATGAGTCTTTAATCTAGATTTAAACATACAGAGTGTGTCTGAACCCAGAACGTTATCAGGAAGGCTATTCCAGAGTTTGGGAGCCAAATGTGAAAAGACTCTCCCTCCTTTAGTGGACTTTGCTATCCTAGGTACTACTAAAAGTCGAGAGTTTTGTGACCTTAGGGAGCATGAGGGATTGTAGCGTAGTAGGAGACTAGTTAGGTATGCAGGAGCTAAACCATTAAGGGCCTTATAGGTAAGAAGTAGTATTTTGTAAGTGATACGGAACCTAATATGATCATATTTTCTTGATCTGGTAAGGACTCTAGCAGCTGCATTTTGGACTACCTGTAGCTTATTTATTGAAGAAGCCGGACAACCACCAAGTAGTGCATTACAATAGTCCAGTCTAGACGTCATGAATGCATGAACTAACTTTTTTGCATCAGAAACAGGTAACATGTTCCGTAGCTTAGCAATGTTTCTAAGATGGAAGAGTGCTGTTTTTGTAACATGAGAAATATGATTTTCAAAAGACAGGTTGCTGTCTAATATAACACCCAGATTTTTGACTGTAGAGGAAATAACAGTACACCCGTCTAGTTGCAAATTGCAGTTTAAGAGATTCTGTGTACTCTTTTTTTTTTTTTTTTGGTCCAATAAACGTAACAATAGCCTTTTTATTTGACCATTTATGACTCAAACACCTCCTGATGAGCATACTGACACCTTGTCAGCTCACAGTGGGTGCACCTAAAAGCCTGTATCCTATTTTTCCTATTTTCTGTCGGGTCGGATTTTTCGCGGGCTGTCTGCGGATGTGACGTCAAGCGCGTTCATGTTAAACGTTTCAGATCACTCTGCCACCACCGCTAGTCAGCAATTAGCCTACACTCGCAAGCAGTGCAATGGATTGTGCGAATACACAGAAGAGACCCAGGACAACTCTGACACCAACAGTAACTCCACAGAAGACTAAAAAAGTTAAACCCCTGACAAGTGCCGCGAGGTTAAATTTCAGAAAATTGCATATAGCCCCTTTAAAGAGGTTTTTCTGGCTGCGAGTGAACCCTGCTGGGATGATTACAGGGACTGAAACCCCCCGCCGTCCTTTTAAAAATGTATGATGTCTCTTTTATGGAACTTGAATTTCTCCCATGATGCCTCAGCAGTCTTATCTGCACCTCTGCTGTCATCACTCAGACGTGTCGGGCATCGTGTCATCAGTGGTTTTAAAACAAACAAACTCGTTCAACAGCGGCACCGAAGTGAAACACGGTAAACAAGCCCTTTAAAAGGAAGCTGGAAACGCAACTTTCAAAAAGAAACGTTTAGTGAAGCCCTGTTTTTTTTTCCAGGGTTTTGTGTTGCTTGTCTTTCCAAATTTCTGATGAGTATGTGTGTGTTGCTTGGTCACTGTTTCTGTGTGTGTCAGTCTTTCCTGTTGAAAGACTTATTGTGTGTGTGTGTGTGTGTGTGTGTGTGTGTGTGTGTGCGTGTGTGCGAATGCTGGCTGCACAACAAAAAAGGAATTTTGCAACTCGTCAAGAGCAAGAAGTAAAATATCGAGAGATGTTGTGAAAGAAGGTGAGAGAAACTTGGATGAGATTTTTGGAGGAGGTTCGTCAGGGAATGACAGAAATACGGGGAGAATGAACCGGTTTGTGGTGTTTTTTGTGGTGTGCATTTGAGGAAGGTCATGTGCCACACGTTTACACAAACACACACACGTTTACTTAGCTATCTAAATGAGCATGTAGCTTATTTAGGGAAGACACTGCAGGCAAAGACGCTGTTTTTTCATGCACCAATCAAGTTTGACATTTTGGGTTTTTTGGTTTTTCATAGTGTTTTTTCAGACTAGTGGAAAGAAAACATCCAAAAAACGCCGTTAAGTGTTTCTTTTATAGCACTTTATCTGTTTGTGTCAATAGATTTTTAATTACAATGCATCTTTTTAAAGGCCATTTTCTCAAAATGAGTTTTTTCTTTTACACTGAGCCATAAATCTCCACTTCAGTAGCACTTACACACACTAAACTTTACATTTTTATTGCGATTTGTTCATACGTAATTTGCTTGGTTTTATACAAAATTTTATTCCCGCCAAAATGGTAAAAATATATAGTGTTTCCTGTCTGTTTTAAGTTTTTTTTTTAATTATTTTGTGACAAAATGAGACCCAAAATTCTCTTTGTAAAAACTTTGGACTCTGACTTCATCCAGTGTTTAGAGTTTTGTACTAGAAATGTATGTAAATAGTGCATATTTAAACCTAACATTTTAGAAAACTTGTAATACAAAAAATGTTTGCAATTATTAAAGTGATCAATCAACTGGGTAAGCTAAATTTTTGTTTTACCTTATTTACCTGCAGTGTCTCGCCTTAAGCCAATAATAAGTACAATAACCCATAATTCTAAAGGGAAATGTTCTTTTTTATTGTTTATAAATCATTCCTCATACTATATCTGAGGAAACACAAACATCTTGTCTGACTTTGTCAAATGATGAATTCCACAGTGGAGGTTTTGTTGTTGTTCAGGCTTTTTGTACAAAATATTATTCATGGCTGTGTTTATTTAGACATACTTGGTGATTAAAATCAGACATAACACATGTGAATGGATATTTTTTGCTTGAACTACAGGTCAAAAGTCAGTAAAAATTGTGAAATATTACAAAAGAAAACCATTTTCTATTTAAATAAATTTTAAGAATCTAGATTCCAGAAGAAAATTATTTATTTTTATTAATAAAATAAATATATATTTATTTCAGGTTTTTTTTTTGTTTATTTGTTTAGTTATTTTACCTGCATGCCATTTGACCATTAACAGACATCAGACAACCATAAAGATAGAAATATTTTGTTAAATTATTAAAATTTTCAAGTAACATTTTATAATTAATCTGAAAATATTTTTTATTATAAATTACTTTAATTGTTTAAATATTATTTTAAATAGATTTTTTTAAATACATTTTTTTACATTATTTTTTACATCGTTAAACATCAAGTTTTAAAGAACTCATTGATGGACTACATAAAATATGTATACTTTTAAAATTAAATTCTCAAACTGCAGGACCATTTGAAGTTAAATGCAAAAACAGCTAAAATGTTTTTGCTAAAATTATTTGTTTAGAAACAGTAAAATTGTGAAATATTATTACAATTTAAAAGAACCATTTTCTATTTGAATATATTTTAAGATATAATTTATTCCTGTGATCAAAGCTACATTTTTTTAGCACCATTACTCCAGTCTTCAGTGTCACATGATCCTTCAGAAGTCATTCTAATATACTGCTAAAGATGCATTTCTGATATTATCAATGCTTAAAACAGTTGATTCTATAAAATGACCATAAATGTCTGTGTTTGTGTTTTAGGCCAGCACTCTTCCACAGGGCACCATAAACCTGAATCAGTGTGTGGATGTTGTGGACGGTGAGAGCCGGACGGGTCAGAAACACTCGCTGTGCATCTGCACGCCAGAGAAAGACCATTACATACGTGCTGAGAGCAAAGAGATCATACATGGGTGAGTCACACACACACTCAATGTTTGTCATATGATATGTTTACAACAGTCTGATCTTTATGTCCAATTCAACACATTACTCTGTTGATGTGATGAACTACTGAGAAACAGTGATTCATTTAAAATGCAAATTTAACATCCCACAATTAATTATGTTTTGAAAAAAGCATCTTTTCTCTTTCATTTCCACATGCACGTTCACTCTGTAAACTATTAGAGATTTAATCACGACTTTGATGCATTTAATCATTAACATTTACTCATTTAGCAGACTTACAAATGCGGAGCATCAATCAATTTGTCTTAGAGCCATTAGTATCACTGGCTTGCTATTTTGCAGAATAACAGATATAAATATAATTTAGAGATAAGAATATAACAGCAGTATATAAATACTACCACAAAACCAGTCGTAAAGGTCTATTTTTGAGATTTCAAAAATTGAGATTTATATATCCATTGATGTATGGTTTGTTAGGATAGGACAATATTTGGCTGAGATAGAGCTATTTGAAAATCTAAGGGTGCAAAAAAATCAAAATACTGAGAAAATTGCCTTTAAAGTTGTCCAAATGATGTTCTTAGCTATGCATATTACTAATCTAAAATTAAGTTTTGATATATTTACAGTAGGACATTTACAAAATATCTTCATGGAACATGATCCTTATTTGATCCTAATGATTTTTGCCATAAAATCGATAAATATGACCCATACAATGTATTTTTGGCTACTGCTACAAATATACCTGTGCTACTTAAGACTGGTTTTGTGGTCCAGGGTTGAATATTATATATATATATTATATATGAGATGTCAAAACAAGTTTTTATTTATGAACAATGTATTGCAATTTCATGATCGTAATTGAAAGTGCAATTTGTGTTTATTTGCTTTGTTCATCTGGTTAAGCTTAAGCTTAACATGGATTTGTTTGAAGACATTAATAAGTGTGACTAATGTGACTTGATTGTAATTAGTGAAAGACACTCTTTATAGTCTATATAATTAGATAAGCAATTAAGCTGCTAATTATTTTGAAGTAATTCCCAAATGCTGTTTGTGTGTTAAGGTGGCAGGAGGCGCTGATGGTGTTCCCACGAACCAACAAACAAAACCAGAAGAAGAAACGGAAAGTGGAAACACCAACTCCACAGGTACACATATATACACATTCACCGATTCGAGAGATTTGAAAAGAAATATTTCACTCCAAAATATTTCATCATTTAGTTTTAAAATCAGTTTTAAAGTTTCGTTTTTTAGCATCAGCTGGCTTAACCAGAAAGCATTTTGGTCAATAAACATTTACTGGTGAACTGTATGGTTGTGTTAGTGCCCATGTCTGGGTGTAACTAATGTGTGTTTGTGTTTTGCTGTGCAAAGCATGAGCGTTGAACTTCTTGAACTGCATTTACAAACATTTGCATTTACACACACACACATGCCTACACACAAAACCTCGCCAAGTATTTCACTCACCTCATTCAGTGAATGACAGCAAAAAAAAAAAATCTACTCTGAAATCCGAAGGTGTTTCTTCATCTTCGTGCACGTGTAGCTCAGAAAAAAACTTCTAGTTCTTAGATAAGATGGTTTATTTAGCATTTTGTTCAACCAAGCAGGATTTTATGACACAGGTCTGCTTGAAAAGCAATATATATATATATTGCTTTTATATATATACATATATATATATATATATATATATATATATATTATATATATATATATATATATATATATATTATTTAATTTATTTTTGAATGTTTTTTTTTACCAGAAAATATCTTAGAACTTCTAAATCTCCAAAAAGATTTTGTTTTTATATATATTTCATTTTGTCTAGCTATATTGTTTTTATTTTGTTCTAGAACAAACAAGCTTACAACTCATATTTATATATAAATACACTAGCAGTCAAAAGTTTCTAATTTTTAATGTTATTTTTAAGAAGTCCCTTCTGCTCACCAAACTTGCATTTATTTGATCCAAAGTACAGAAAAAAACGATACAATTTTGAAAATATTTTTGTTAGTAAAATAACTGTTTTTCTATTTGAATATATTTTAAAATGTAATTTATTGCTGTGATTTCAACGCTGAATTTTAAGCATCATTACTCTAGTCACATGATTCTTTAGAAATTTTTGTAATATTTAGATTTGTTGCTTAAAAACATTTATTTTTATTATTATGTTGAAAACAGCTGAGTAGAATATTTTTCAGGTTTCTTTGATGAATAGAAAGTTCAGAAGAACAGACCATTTATCTGAAATAGAAATCTTTTGTAACATTCTAACGTCTATATCATCACTTTTGATCAATTTAAAGCATCCTTGCTTAATAAAAGTATTCATTTCTATAACTCCTTTCCCAAAAATATTTATATATACTGACTTTTTAATGGTATAGTGTATAATGTTATAAAAGCTTTTTATTTTAGATAAACGCTGATATTTGGTTCTTTCTATTCATCAAAGAATCCTGAAAAAAATGTACTCAACTGTTTTAAATATTGATAATACTAATAAAAAAGGTTTCTTTTAATAATTCTTTTTAATATTTAAAAAATGTACTGTTTTTGCTGT
>NC_133384.1:36577984-36649364 GCF_049309525.1 Garra rufa
ATACATGAATGAAGAGAACAGATTGTGTTTATCTTTAGGATTTGTTTACTTTGCTCTGACCTCCTGACCTGTGTTTTATCAGGCTGCTGATCTGCTAACAGGTCGATGCTCCCAGCAGAACATCAATGGGTTTATTGTAAGTCCAGAACCAGCATGATCCAACCAATCAGAGCACAGCACAGGAATCTGATCAATAAATAAACTCCGGGTGTTTTTGTAGAGCATATGATTGAAAGGAATAAGAGCCTTATCATAATTTCTCCAGTAAATAATCCTCATGTGTGTGCTTCTGCTGGGATGCTGGGTGGCTCGCGCAGGCTTGTGTGTGTGTTTGGTTTCATGCAAAAAAAATGCGCTGAGTGATTTTATGATTTAATCAAAAAGGTATTACTGGGCGGTCAGGTGGAAACAGGAAAGACACAGACTCTAATCTGCGAGTGTGTGTTTAGTGCGGGGTGTGGTGCTGAGGGTAGATCAGCGTGTGTATGAAATCATGCCACAAAAGCTCATTTGTTATCAGCCTGCAAGTTTAGACAGTTACATTCGTGTGTGTATTTGTCTGCGCACACACACACAGGTGTTTTTGACATCAAAGAGCTCTTTGTTCTTGACTATGGGTTAGTTAAATATTATGCTTGTCTGTATGTTTCTCTCTTTCTTTCTCTATGTGTTCAGGAGCCAGGTCCTGCGAAGGTGACGGTCACCAGTAGCAGCAGCAGCAGCAGCATGGTGTGTCTCCCCAGCACTATAGCCCACGCAGAGCGAGTGCCGTTCACACGGGCCACGCTGTGGCAGGAGGAAACGTGGAGTCGAGCCACTTTACCGACAAGCTGCAGCGCCGGCAGCCTGAGTCAGCTGGGTACAAAAACACAATTTATTTGAAACGAGCAAAACAAGGTTATGACATGCTGTTGTGAACCTGGGTGTCAATCATTCATCCAACAAGATTTTGATACATTTAAATACATTTAAAATTTAAATTTGAAAATTTTAGATTTTGCAAATTTGAATTTGAAACATTCTATACACAAGTATGCACATTCAAACATCATAGCAACGCCATGGCAACCACCCACAACAATGTAGCACAGAGTGCAACAATTCGGTTCCAAAAGTAAACATTCCATTAATTTTCTCTATATGTGACCCTGGACCACAAAACCAGTCATAAGGTTAAATTTTACAAAACTGATATGTATACAAGCTCAATAAATAAGCTTTCTATTGATGTATGTTGTGTTAGGATAGGACAATATTTGGCCAAGATATATCTATTTGAAAATCAAGAATCTGAGGGGGCAAAAAAATCAAAATACTGAGAAAAACACCTTTAAAGTTGTCCAAATTAGGTTCTTAACAATGCATATTACTAATCAAAAATTACATCTTTATATATTTACTGTAGGAATTTTACAAGAAATCTTTATGGAACATGATCTTTACTTAATTTCCTTATGATTTTTGGCATAATAGAAAATAATTTTGACCCATACAATGTATTTTTGGCTATTGCTACAAATATACCCGAGCGACTTAAGACTGGTTTTGTGGTCCAGGGTCACATATGGGAATTGATTTGTAATGATACAAACCTTTACAGACAGACCTATTGTTAGCTGCAAGTTTTTATAACAGCAAGTTCCGCGTATAACAGGACACTTTCTACTGTAAAACTATATTACCCATGATTCTGCAAAGAAATCTCCACCAATTAGAGAATTAAAACAAATGTTTTTTAAAGAAGCCTGCATTTATTTGATCCAAAGTACAGCAAAAACAGTAAAATTTGGAAATATTTTTACTATTTAATATAACTGTTTTGTTTTGATGAATAGAAAGATCCAAAGATCAGCATTTATCTGAAATAAAAAGCTTTTTGTGACATACACTATACTTTTGAAAGCTTGGAGTCAGTATAATTTTTTTTTTTAATTTTTTGGGGGAAAGAAATGATAGAAATTAATACTTTTATTTAGCAAGGATGCTTTAAATTGATCAAAGGTGACGATAAAGACATTTCTAATGTTAAAAAAGATTTCTATTTTAGATAAATGCTGTTTTACTCAGCTGTTTTCCACGTAGTAATAATAATAATAATAATAATAATTTTTTTAATGCAGGAGTTTACAATATTGGAATCTAGAATGTACAATATTTCTGAAGGATCATGTGACTGGAGTAATAATGCTAAAAATTCAGCTTTGAAATCACAGGAATAAATTACATTTTAAAGTGTATTCAGATAGAAAACAATTATTTTAAATAGTAAAAATATTTCAGAATTTTACTGTTTTTGCTGTACTTTGGATCAAATAAATGCAGGCTTGGTGAGCAGAAGAGACTTCTTTAAAAAACATTAAAAATTTTACTGTTCAAAAATTTGCACACTTGTTTTTTTTGTTTCGTAAAGGTTCAGTAGTCTTCCATTAATCATATTTCAGGCTTTACAGGGTTAATAATATACATTAATATTATAAAAAATATCAATAATATTATATAAATATAATAAAATTAATGTTAAATATTAACATAAACTAACAAATTTACCAATAATAGCATACACAAATACTATTTTTATCCATTTTGAATAAAATATATTTTGCTCTCAGTTTAGTACAAATATTTTAAAATGTTACTGTTTTTGCTGTACTTTGGATCAAATAAATGCAGACTTGCTGAGCAGAAGAGACTTCTTTAAAAAACAAAAACTTTTGACTGGTAGTGTATATGCATATTATGAATTAATAGTTATATATTTATCAATCCCCTCATGGGATTGTAGTTCTTTCCCTCATTAAAGCCCTCACTTGTGCCTCATTTTGTCCAGTACAAATCAGAGTTTGTACTGTTGTGATTTATGGCTAGCTGGTTTGGTTCATGGCTTATGACTCTTAAAAAAAGACTTTTTAAAAAACCCAGTGGGAGAAAAGAATGAGAAAAATACTTTCTAAAAAAAGGCTGCTCACAAAGTGCACTCTATTGTGGCGGTGAGTTCGTCATAAAATATGGTTAAATATCTACTCTGACTACATGTCATCATGTTCAAAACGTGATTATTTTAGTGATTTACAACTTTTTTTGATCTTAAATGTTCACTTCGGACATGATACAGTCACTTGACCTCAGATTTCTGGGTAAACACATTAAACGAAAAGAACATTTCATTACATGTGCTCACTGCCCTCACAAAAACCACAGTGACCGTCGTTTCCGTCGAAATACTACCGTGATTGTTGCCTCAATAAAGCTGCGGTGACTTGGTGTTAGTCACCACTGTCATTATTAAACTAAATGACAGATTCTCAAAGCGCCTTACGCTGTTTGAAAGAGATCCCAGATTCATTTAGTATGACTTTACAGTAGTAACAAGGTATTTTGGCAGCTGTAATCTTACCATGGTGCATTTTTGTAAAGGTACTAACTGTGATTTTTCGCTCTTTCTCACGCTCAGACTCCGGAAACTCGAGTGTTGGTCGAAAGCCACGGGTGGAGAGTGGATATTTTTCGCTGGAAAAACCCAAGGCCGAAGAAAACGAAGAACGACAGCATCATCGCCAGCAGGAGCCAGAGACATCTCCACCACAGAAGCAGCAGCCACCCCCTCTTCTTTCTTCCTCCTCCACCACATCCTCCTCTTCCTCTCGCTCCAGGTATCTCTCCTTTGATCCTGAGCTCTTCAGCTCTTCGATCAGCTCACACAAGCACACGTCACACGACCCACACAGCGCTGCTAACACACAGACCTCCAGCATTACACATAACGCCCGCGCTCACAAACACAACAAACAGAGACTTAGCAAATCAGAGGAGCTGGACGCCCCATCGCTGGATCTCGGTCCCCTTCCCAGCCCGGACAGGCTCTCCAGTCCCAACCCGCATGCAAACGTCCTCCCATCGTCCTTGTCTTCCTCTCAGAGCTCTTTAGACTCTGAGCAGAGTCCGGAGAGCCGTGTGGGCAGGGCGGGGCGAGGTGGGCAGGGTTACGCCACCCTGGCGGATGTGCCGCGGGCGCGGAGACTCAACCATCGGGACGCGTACCGATCCAGTCAGAAACGGCAGGAGCTGCGAGCGCGTGCGAGGAGCCCGGGCAGGGAGGAGGTGGAGCGGCTGTTCGGACGTGAAAGAAGGTGATGAGCCTGTGCAGTTACATACACACACAAAAGCTCTGTTTCAAACCATACCTTCTTAGACTGCATTTTCAGGACTAGTTCACTTTCAGAGCGAAAAATACAGATAATGCACTCACGTCCTTGTCATCCAAGATGTTCATGTCTTTCTTTCTTCAGTCGTAAAGGAATGATGTTTTTTGAGGAAAACATTTCAGGATTTCTCTCCATATAGTGGACTTCTATGGTGCCCCCGAGTTTGAACTTCCAAAATGCAGCTTCAAAGGGCTCTGAACGATCCCAGGAAGAAGGGTCTTATCTAACGAAACGAATGGTTATTTTCGAAACAAATTGACAATTTATATACTTTTTAATCTCAAATAATTTTGTCTCGTTTCTGCAAATTTCAAAATCACCCTACATCGCTGAAGAAGTACCGAGCCAGTGTTTACAAAGTGAACATACTAAGAAGACAAGACGAGCATTTGAGGTTTAAAAGTATATAAATTGTCAATTTGTTGTGAAAATAACCAATCGTTTCGCTAGATAAGACCCTTCTTCCTCGGCTGGGATCGTTTAGAGCCCCTACATGGAGAGAAATCTTGAAATGTTTTCCTCAAAAAACTATTTCTTTACGACTGAAGAAAAAAAGACATGAACATCTTGGATGACAAGGGGGTGAGTAAATTATCTGTACATTTTTGTTCTGGAAGTGAACTTATTCTTGAGAAGACGTTCAGTTGATTCCAGTAGTCTGATATGCTAAGCTAGTAACTTTAATGCTGTAAAGCCTAATAGATCATTTGATACACAAATTTATAAAGCTTCATCATCATGATCAAAACTAAATGTACTAAATTGCATTGGTCTACTCAGTTTGGGCTTTTGAATAAAATCCTGCTGTTTTCTCCCTCCATTTTCTTATATGTGACCCTGGACCACAAAACCAGTCATAAGGTTCAATTTTACAGAACTTGAGATGTATACATCATATGAATACTCAATAAATAAGCTTTCTATTGATGTATGGTTTGTTAGGATAGGACAATATATGGCTGAGATACATCTATTTGAAAATCTGGAATCTGAGGGGGCAAAAAAATCAAAATACTGAGAAAATCACCTTTAAAGTTGTCCAAATTAAGTTCTTAACAATGCATATTACTAATCAAAAATTACATTTTGATATGTTTACAGTAGGAATTTTACAAAAAATTTTCATGGAACATGATCTTTACTTAATTTCCTAATGATTTTTGACATAAAAGAAAAATCAATAATTTTGACCCATACTATGTATTTTTGGCTATTGCTACAAATATACCCCAGCGACTTAAGACTGGTTTTGTGGTCCAGGGTCACATATATCATACAATATGAGCCATATAAAATATATCAAATATTATTCTCAACAAAAAACACATGCACACTTGTTTTTTAAAGGTTCAGAAAAGCATTCTATTAAAAAAAGAATCATATTTCTAACATATATAAGATTTGTAATGTTTTTCTGTCTCTTCTACTCACCAAGTCTCACCAAGAAATTGCTCTGTGCACTTGTAATATTACCATGTAGTTAAGTTAATTACTTGATGCTCTAATTAGAGAAGAATCTAAGAATGCCGTCTAAGAAGGTCACTAGAGTTTGTACCAGAGCCAATGACACACACATTCTACATACTTTTAAATCATCCAACTGAAGTGTTTGTTAAGAGGCATTCATGTTTTATAGCCTCATTAGCCTAGTTCATAGTCTGTCTGTAATTGAGGAGATACAGCTCTGAACAGGGAACTAAAGATACGCAGCTACTTCCCCTGCAGTATAAACACAATCTGCTCGTTCAATGCGAGCCAACACGCCTGCTGTGTTTACGTCTCAGAGCGAGCGTGGAGGTTTTATCTCCACCTGCTGGAGCCGGCAGGAAAGACCAGCCGGTTATCCGTCAATGATACTCAGGACAAGCAAGTGATGAGCTGCTAACCATCTGAGATAATCCTGTGCCTTCAGCGCTCAAGAATCATGACGTTCATCTCATTCTTGCAGCTTTAACGCCACCTAGTGAGCACTGTGTAGAACTGGACTTCCTGCCTAATCTCTCTTCCATTTTGTTAGAATCTCAATGCAGTGCTGAACGCTGCCGTTCAGTTCTGTATGTGTGATTTTAAAATGTTCTGCGCTGTTCCTTCTCTCTCTCTCTCATGCTTTTTCTGTGTCTTCAGCTCTTTTTTGCTTTTTATTTGATCTGTTTCTTCTCTTTTTCAGGCAGTCTTCTGAAACTCTGCACTTCCTGCCCTGTGCCGCGCCCTGCCACGCCCTCTGACACGCCCACTGCTTACTTTCATTCCACCTGCTGGGGCCAAACTATAACACACAGACACATCTCACAATCAAAAACATGCAACTGAAGCCTGTTTCACACTGCAAGAAGCGCATTTAGTTATTTTCACATATTTTTATTTATTTCGCCTTTATTTATATATTAAAAATAGATCTATCTATGTATATATATATTAGGGCTGTCCCCGACTAAGAATTTTCATAGTCGAATCAGAATTTTCGAATCTTTCTATAGTCGACCGATAGTCGAATCATCTAGGCTTATGTGTGTGTGTGAATGGGATAGGAGGGACACGACACTATAGTCAGAAGGAGGGTAAAACAATTTTAATTTTATTTTACACACTGCACACAGCAACAACTTTTAATAAAGCGACCAAAACTGCCTGCCAACTGACAGACAAACTTATTTAGGTTTAAATAAAAAGACAGAACGCGTCTTTTAGTTCTAAAAACGCAAGGCGCACAGCACTGCCTTTTTTGCTAAGCAACGACCAAAACAGCTGTCCTGTCAGTCAAATCAAAGGATTATAGCGCGAACGCTCTAAAATCTAGTTTTTTGCATTTAATTAAACTGTCATATTAGTAGAAACCCTAAATAATACAGCCCCTGGTTTCCCATGATAGACACCAAAGGTTTCTCCTCTATTTCTTGCAGTCTCCGGACTTTTTAAGCGACGGTAAACTTTCGAAGACCCGAAAGATTGGACAATGGGAAAGAACGCGAATAACGTTGGGCGTTTTTCCGCTCAGAGTTGATATTTTTTTTCAACTCCAGGCGCTCAGAGCGCTCCTGCAAAAACGCGAGGCGCCGGGGACGCATTAACGGAGCGCAGAACGCTCACTGCCAACAGAAAACCATTCAAAAGAGGCGCCTCCAACGGCAAAAACACGTTCGGTGTGATCGCCGCCTAATCCCTGCCGTCCTCATCTCATCATGGATCAGGGCAAGTGAAAATTAAATCTGTCACAGGGGTGGTTGGATTTGTTCACAAACACGTTAAAAATATTTATTGAACGCTTCTTTCTTTTCACTTTTGTTTTTACTGCATTATCATAATCTAAGGCTGTATATAACTTAATATGTCCGTACAAAATCTAGTAGTTCTGTGTGCAATTAGACATTGAGCACCCCTATATTGCCAAAATGGTGTGATGCTCGTTTCACCCGCGAAGATTCGACTGTGAGATCGGTGGTCGAATCAGGCTCCGCATATCGATGCATCGAATCTTCGACTATTCGGGGACAGCCCTAATATATATATATATATATATATATATATATGGGTCAAAGTCGTTAAGATGTCCGTGTCAAAAAAGTGATTTTATGTCCGTAGAAAGTGCATCAAATGTTAAGTGTATACATTTAAGGTTTCAAAAAAGTTTTTGGAGAATACAATTTTCCAAATTTGGCTGAAATAATCTTACATTGTCATTCAGTGTAACAATATTTATGTACAAATTCAAACAACATGCTTATTCTGACTTGTACATATTAAAATATATAAAAGAATAAGGGAGCACATTAAATTTTATTGTGTTTAAATTGAATACAAAATTATTATTGACAAATGGGCAAAACCTAAGATAGTTGCACATTTTAAAAATGTACAATTAAAACTAATTAGTATTTGTGGTGAAAGTAATTTGTCTTTTAATATGTCATAAATTGATTTTTCTTGTAAAAATGCGCAACAAGATTGTTACATTTGAATTACATTTTGAATTTAATTATTGTAAAGTAAATTAGGGAAAATGTATGATAATTATTTTTTGCTCAGAAAAACAAATGCAATTAAATTAAACAAAAAAAAAAACTAAAATTGAGCGTTTTTGGGAAAACAATTTTTAAAGCAGTATTACACTTTGTTACTACACATTGTTTTTATGCTTAAACCCTTTTTTCGTCTTTGACCTATAGATATAGGTATTTATTAATATTATTATTATTATTTTCATAAATGTTTTATAAAGAAAATTTGGGAATGTTCAAGAGATTATCAAATGATCTTCATTTATTTATTTTAAATATAGAAATTATATATTTAAATCAATTATTTTAATGTTGAGCATCAGAAACACTTTGAAAACAATGCACGTAGGCTGCTGCTTTATTTCGGTGTGAAACAGGTGCAAAATATAAATTATTCCTACTAACACATGGGTGTCACTGGGACAAAGACTGATGCTGTCTGGGGTTCTGCTCATGGCTGTTGTCACTGGTTTCCTGTGTCTGTCCCTCTGCTCTACCATCTGCTCTTATAAGACACACCAAATTCATCATGTTAAACAAAAAATCAAATCAATGACATGCTAACACCTCAAAAACTCTCACTGTTTCAAACCGTTAAAATCCTTCTGAAGGTCATTTTGTGGAGGAAATTAACAAATTAGTTCACTTCCAGAACAAAAATTTAGAGATTATTTTCTCACCCCCTTGTCATCCAATATATTCATGCCTTTCTTTTTTCAGTCGTGAAGAATTTTTTTTGTTGTTGAGGAAAACATTTCAGGAATTTTCTGCATATAGTGAACTTCTATGGTGCCCCCAAGTTTGAACTTGCAAAATGCAGTTTAAATGCAGCTTCAAATGGCTTTAAACAATCCCAGCCGAGGAAGAAGGGCCTTATCTGGCGCAACTATCAATTATTTTCTAAAAAAAATGACCATTTATACACTTTTTAACCACAAATGCTACCCTAACTGTATTAGCTAGACAAGACAGCATTTGTGGTTAAAAGGTGTATACATTTAATTTTTTTTTAGAAAAAGATTGTTTTGCTAGATAAGAACCTACTTTATCATCTGGGATTGTTTAGACCTCTTTGAAGCTGCAATTAAACTGCATTTTGGACATTTAAACTCAGGGGCACCATAGAAGTTCACTATGTGCAGAACATTCCTGAAATGTTTTCTTCAAAAAACATGATTTCTTTACGACTGAAGAAAGAAAGACATGAACATCTTGGATGACAAGGGGGTGAGTAAATTATCTGTACGTTTTTGTTCTGGAAGTGAACTAATCCCTTAAGCTTGTCTGTGATTGCTAGCTCCAATGCTTGCCAAGTTGCTGCATTATAAATAAGAAGTGATTTTTCACAACCAGTTGCAACAATGACATTACTTTAAATGTAAATCATCCAATCTGGTTAAGTCGTTCTGAAACAATCAAGATGTACAATGTTGGAGGTTTAACATCATAATAGAGAAAAACATTTCCAGCAACATTTCCTGTTTGATTTAAGACTGTGTTGAGGTTATTCACAGAGGTCAGTTTCAGCTGACTGACCAGAAATGAACCAAGGAAGTGTTTTTGTGTTTTTTTTTCATCTTTCCATGAAATATTCTTCAGCATCCTTCCTCGGTAGATGTAAACATCCTGCAATGTTAGGTAGAAATGTTGAACTGTTTATTTAATAATGCTTTTATTAGATTATTATTTGTGCATTATGTTCAACATTTTGTCAACAAAAGTAGAACATTTTAGCATTTTAAATTAAATTCTTTTATGTTGGTAAAAATTAGAGGATGAGTAAACAAGAACATTTTTTTATTTTGATTTGATTTTAAATAATTAATTTTGATTAAATATACACTGACATTCGAAAGTTGTTGTTAAATGTTTTTTTTAAAGATGCTTATCGAGTGTTTTTTTTAAATCAGAAATGCAGAAAAAATACAGTAAAAAAAGTAATATTATGAAATATTATTACAATTTAAAAAAATGGTTTTGTATTTTAATATACTTCAAAATAGAATTTATTTCTGTGATGCAAAGCTGAATTTTCATCAGCCATTACTCCAGTCTTCAGTGTCCCATGATCCTTCAGAAATCATTCTAAAATGCTGATTTATCATCAATGCGGAAAACAGTTGTGCTGCTTTTTCAAGTTTTATGTATAAAACGTTAAAAAGAACAGCATTTATTTAAAATAGACTTCTTTTTAACAATATACACTACTGTTTAAAAGTTTGGGGTCAGTAAATAATTTTTTCTTTCTTTTTTTGATAGAAATGAATACTTTTATTCAACAAGAATGTGTTAAATTGTTATGAAAGTGATAGTAAACACTTATATTGTTAGAAAGGATGTCTATTTTATATTATTACTGAACTTCTTATTCATTAAATAATCCTGAAAAAAGTCACAGGTTCCAAAAAATATTAAGCAGCACAACTGTTACCGACATTGATAATAAATCAACATATTAAAGTGATTTCTGAAGGATCATGTGACACTGAAGACTGGAGTAATGATGCGGAAAATTCAGCTTTGCATCAGACAAATAAATTATATTTTAAAGTATATTAAAATACAAAACTGTTATTTTAAATTGTAATAATATTTCACAATATTACTGTTTATTTCTGTATTTTTGATCAAATAAATGCAGCCTTGATGAACAGACGAATTTTTTTTTTTAATCTTACCGATACAACATTTTTGAACAGCAGTCTATATTTAAAAAACTAATGCATTATGAACCTAATGACTTATGCATTGCATCTAACTCTAGTTTATGATTTACGCCATTATATTTGAGTCAGAAATAGAGTATGAACATCTGTGATGAAAGGAAACAATATTTTCCAGTTGTTGCTCTTCTGACATCTGTGTGTGTGTTTTGCAGCAGACGTTCACAGGTCATTGAGAGATTTGAGTCTCATGACTCTGTCAGCACTCCAGAGCAAATGGACACAACAAATTCTGCAACAGACCCCGCCCCTTCTTATTCTAAAACAGCCAATCAGAGAGCAGGACGCAATGAGAAACGCCTGTCCAACCAGAAACAGGTACTTATTTAACATTTTCTCTGATTAAACCTACTTGAAAATGATGTATACATTGCAATACAGCATTTTGAGTAGACGCTATTCATTTACTAATATTCAGGAGTCTTGTTAGTAGTAATTAACCAGTTCTGAGATCAGATTTCAGAGTCAAAACTGTTACAATTTTTTTTAAATTGATTCATTTTTAATTTCTTTCCTAAACTCTTACAGGACTTTTCATTGGATTCAGCTAAAGGCCGGACAGATGACGTTTCTTCACTAGCTGGTTATCGCAGGGCCAAAAGTCTGGATCGCAGAGCTACAGAGACACTTATGACTGTAAGACCTCACAAACACACAAATTCATATAAAAATGTTTTAATTGTGGCTATAACTGACAAGATTTTTTAATTGCAATATTGTATGGTAATGAATTATATTAAATGTGCTGGTTAAGTGCTGATTATGATTATTAATATTATTGTTTTATTTGATTAAATTATTAAATTATAAACAACAAAATAAAACTTTTATGTAGGTGAATATTAAGTGAATTAAGCTTGCTTGCTTGCTTTATTTTTTATTTATATTTAAATATAATTAATTTTAACTGAATTAAAAATATAGTAAATAAATCAAATAAAACAAACATTTATTAATTTTCATTAAAACAATCAAATATACAGTAAGATCACACAAATGTACATAAATATCTTGTAATTATGGTAATTATATTTGACAAGAATTTTTAATTGCAACATTGTATTTATGGAAATGCATTATATCAAATAGTGCTGTTATGATACACAACAGAGGTATAAAGTTTTAGGATTTTATTATTATTTTTCTTTTTATTTAATTTTTTTAAAACAGAATTAAATTCAATTATACACACAACAAAATATAACTTTTATGTACTGTAGGTGAATATTAAGAGATATTCAGTGTTATATTTACAATGTTATATTTATATTTATATCTACAGTAGAAATAACAAACAATAAACAAAACAGTTCTTTCTTAGTCGTGTAGACAATAAATGCAGCCATAATCAAAGTAGGCTACTCATTCAATATTCAAAGTGCAAACAGAGGCCGCATTTTTTTAAAGCATGATACAGAGTTATAGACAACTACACAACTTATTATTGCCCACATACTAATAACAGCCTAGATATGTTATGTAGCCTAATTAGCGCACATTGGGGAGTCGCTCACTAAACGTGGGGTATTAAAATTAAAAAGCGTGTCACCAGTGGAAATTACGCCCCTGTGCGAGTTATCATTTGATGTGGATTTATGTCGTGCTGTACAGTAACCTATATTGAGACTGAGGCGCTGGAGTTGCATCTGAAAGAATGTGCGCTGTAGAACCAAATACAGTAGATTTCTTCGAAAGCAAATTGTGAATTCTTTTAGTTGTCCACAATAAAAAAAATCGTCATATCACACACCCCTAATTGCAATACAGTTTGTGCAAATCCGGAACTGAGATCGAGAGGTTGAGGTTGAGAGAAAAAAAAACGTCCGGTTTCTAGTTCAGCGGAGCGCAGTGTCCGTGTCAGGGAGTGATTGACAGCTAATATCTCAAATCTGCATAGTGATAATGGTAATAATGCAAAGATGAAGTTTAAATGGCTATGTAATGTTGGAGAGAATGGCGAACCTGTCATTGCATCAGCTCACAGCAGTCTGTTTACGAAAGTTTTGTAAAGAAACGAAACCAGCCGCACCACAACAATTTCTCGCACTGGCACAAATGCTCCCAAATATAATTTGAGGTCGCGCAGATTAAATTTTGGGAGCATATGCGACCAAAACGGTCACAATTTCGAGCCCTGGTACTGTAGATATGAATTCAACTGAAAAAATCTTGTGAAAAAATATCTTTCAGGTGGTCAAATAGCAAATAGTGGAGCTCTGCAGCCACCTACTGGTAAAAGTTATTTTTTTTACTTTTAAAACTGGATTTTCCAAAAGATGGGCAAAAATCTTACACTTAACCATGTGAAATTATCCATGTTATCCCCATAAATTAAAGTTAGAAATGTGGGTTTTTTATAAAGTGAATTTTACATAAAAAAGCAGTTTTTGTATAAAAACCCATTTAAAAAATATTTATTTATTGATTTATATATATTTAAAAAATATCACTAACCCACCGAAAACTGCACAAATGTAGAGTAAAAACTTTAATAAACAGACAAAATATATACAGTACGGACCAAAAGTTTAGACACACCTTCTCATTCGAATTATTTATTTATTCATTTATTCATTTTGTATTCATATTTTAAAAAAATGATATTTTAGTTGAATTAATAACATAGTAAATAAATCAAATAAAGAAAGAAGAAATTATTATTTTCAGTTTGATTAAAAATATATAAAATCAAATAAAAATTTTGTCATATTGTGCATTTTGTGAATATAGAAATATGTCATTTTTTCATTAAGTTGTGTGAATAGGGTCAGTTTCATTTAATCATTCTGTATGCATTGGCAAATATAAATTTTTAGTTAATAATTACTTTTGCATGACTGTGTCATATTTGAATGTGCATTACATTGTAAAAGTCCCAAAGGGGCCCTTTGAAGATTGATGTTCATGTCCAAAGACTTAACAGCCAGCTGACCTCTGGATCAGCTTTCCTTTTCTGTGTCCCTTTATTTCATTAAGATGATTAAGGCTATGACTCTTTGAATCTTACAATAGTTAACCTTTACATTGTCGATTACAATTATGTTGCATTACATGCTGAATTAAAAAAAGTGCACTGCATAGTCTTCATGCAAGATTTGAGGCCAGTTATAATAAGTGTCATATAAACTAAAACATGCTTCTATAGTTAATTGCTCTTAAGGCAAAAACACTGTTTTTTCATGCATCTGTCAAGTTTGAGATTTTGTGCTTTTTGCTGTTTCATAAAGAGTTTTTTCAGACTAGTGGAAAGAAAACATCCAAAAGACACTGTTAAGTGTTTCTTTTGTATCACTTTATCTATTTTTGTCAATAGATTTAAATTACAATGCATATTTTTAAAGGCTGTTTTCTCAAAATGCGATTTTTCTCTTACACTGAGCCATAAATCTCCACTTTAGTAGCACTTACACACACCAAACTTGACATTTTTATTCCTGTCTACAGTATATCCTGAAGGTTTTTACAGAGGGATTTGTTCATATATAATTTGCTTGATTTTATACAACATTTTTTCCCCCTCAAAATTGTAAGAAATATATTGTTTTCTGTCTGTTCTAAGTTTGAATTATGGAGTGACAAAATTCCACAAAAGACTCTAATATGAAAAAAAAATTAAGCAAGAATTTTGAAACTGATTTTTGTACTAGAAATGTATGCAAATTAGTGCATATTTCATTAGATAATAGCTCATTTGCATATTTAAACTTAACATTTTAGAAAACTTGTAATACAAAAAATGTTTACAATTATCAATGTAATCAATCAACTGGGTAAGTAAGGTCATAACTATTAGTTTTTTTTTTACCCTATTTACCTGCAGTGTCTCGCCTTAAGAACATAGCGTGATTATTTCTAAGGGACTGCAAGGCTGTCTAAGAGTGTGTGTGTGTTTCAGCTGTTAGTACTTCGTTCATGCAAACCCAACCCAGAACCACTTCACCACCCCTGATTATAAATAGCATTCGCTCAGAGTGTTAGGACCAGAGACACCGACACATGCCCAAACACACACACACACACACACACACACACACACACACACGAGAACACAGATTCATGTTCATACACACAGAAAGACGGCATGTGAGTCAAAAGCGTGTGAAGAACAGGTCACAGATGAAACTCAACAAGACTAAGGTACTGTGAACCCAACAGCTAGCTAGCAAATGGCCCATGGGTGTGATCTCAACTTCAGAACTGCTCTGTACGCCTGCAATAGATGGTAGAGGGTTTGTATTATTATTGGTTGTAGATTAGTTTGTTTACGGCTTTGTGAGGTACCACTGCTTGTGTTTGTGCGGGAGCCTTCCGACTGTGTTTGGTGCTGGATTTATGATGCAGAAGTCTTTTTTAGGACTTTTAGAGGATTTTATTCACTTTGAATGCACTCTTTTGAATATACAATTTTATTCTGTTCTATAAAAGTTCAGTATTCAGTATTAATGTTTGTTTATGATGTCTTAACTCTTGATGTCTTTTTCAAAAGTGTTTATATGTTGTTAATTGCATGTAAAGTTCTTCAAAGCAGCTTTTTTAAACACCTTTTTTAAATTGCAAGTAGCTGAAATGTTGTAAGCGATATTATTGAGTCACTTTTCTAATGCTTTGGGTTCAGGAAATATATTTGCCAATAATGTTTTCTATAGTTAAGTGGAAAAAAATTATAAACCGCAAAATAGAACTTTTATGTAGGTAAAAATTAAGGGATAAGTGAAAATTAGTTATAATTATTTATTTATATTTTGTATTTATATTTAAATAAAATGTATTTTAATTTAATTAAATCTATAGTAAATAAATAAAATGAAAAAATATTTCATTATTCATTCTGAATTATTATTTTAAATAAATTATTCATTTTAATTGAATTAAAAACATACTAAATAAAATAAATAAAATAAAAATAATAAAATAAAATTAAATAAATAAAATAATCATAAACATTAACCATATTGTACATTTTGTGATCGAAAATTATAAACAAAAAAATAACTTTTATGTGGGTGAATATTAAGGGATTTTAAGTGAAAATTATGCATATTTATTTATTTCTATTTTTGTATTTATATTTAAATAAAACGGATTTTAATAAAAAAAAATTAATATAGTAAATAAATAGTAAATGAATAAAATAAAAATAATTTCTTTATTCATTTATTTTTTTTAAATAAAGAAATTATTCATTTTAATTGAATTAAAAACAAATAAATCACAAAAATGAACCGTATCGGACATAAATATATATTTTTTTAAATATTTTTGTATTTATATTTAAATAAAATAAATTTTAACTGAATAAAAAATATAGTAAATAAATAAAATAATTTATTTATTTATTATTTTAAATAAATTATTCATTTTAATTGAATTTAAAACACACCAAATAAATTAAATTAAAAAGTAACCACATTGTACATTTTGTGAACATAAAAGAATGCATCAAAAATTATTACAAACAACAAAATAGAACTTTTATGTTGGTGAATATTAAGGGTTAAGTGAAAACTAAGCTTATTTATTTATGTATATGTTTGCATGTATATTTAAATACAATTTTAATTGAATTTAAAATATAGTAAATAAATCAAATAAAAAATTATATTTTTATATAATAATTAATTAAATAATTATATATTCATTTTAATTTATTGTTTTAAATAAAGTATTCATTTTAAACCATATAAACTGCTACTAGATAAGTTGTATTTACAAGGCAAAATATATTTAAAAAGCAGAAAAATATGATTCATTAACAATAAAACAGTAACATTTTCTTTATATAAATAATTGTAAATGCATTTTTCCATTTAATTATTGCATTGAATTGAATGAGTGTCTAACTGTATTCAATTTTAAATAAATGTACAAAAATTATAAAAAAAATTTAATGCATTTTAAATAAACACTCCCTGCTCTAAAACATTTGTTTGTGTGTTTTACGGTTTGTTCGTAGTCTATTAATTTCATCTATTATTCTCATCTCTTTTCAGCCAGACCTGCTGAACTTCAAGAAAGGATGGATGACCAAACTGTACGAAGATGGATTGGTGAGTCTTAATGGTTTCTTGAAAGAGCTTTTCAAAACCAGTCAGGAATTGATGTCCTTGATGTCCTTGAAGGAGTTTATTCAAAAGGTTTGTTCTGCTTCTGTCTCCATCAGTGGAAGAAACACTGGTTTGTTTTGACCGATCAGAGCCTGAGGTTCTACCGCGACTCCATCGCTGAGGAGGTACGCCTTTCCTTCAGGAATTAAACTCATTTTTTAATCATGCGACTGTTTAACAACATCCCTCGTGTTCCTCAGGCGGCTGATCTGGATGGAGAGATCGATTTGTCCACGTGCTACGATGTGAATGAATTCCCAGTTCAGAGGAACTATGGCTTCCAAATACTCGTGAGTTACTTTGTTTCTATTTTTCCTTAAATGATTCAAACTATAACACTTTTGCCTGATTTTGCTTTATTTCATCATCAAAAATAGTCTGAGACAAGCCTCATTAAACATCTGAAAATACACCTTCAAGCCACTTTTGTGTTTTTCTGTGCCATCTCTGTAGTACAAATCAGTTTTGTTGATACTGATTTCATTTGATTGGTAACTTATTCTTCTCCTACTTGTTCTTATTCTGTTGTTGTAATTAGAAATTTTAAAAAGCTTAAAAAATATAATTTTTTACAATTTTGACATAAAAGAGTATGTACTTTTAATAAAGTTACAAAAATGCCATTACAAAGGTAAAAACAAAATTCCCTGTTAAATACTTTAAGGAGTCAAATATCACCTCATAATGGGAAGGCAAATTTTTTTTTTGTCAGATTTTTTGATTACTGTTTAGAATGTGCTCCTGAAATTTTGACTGTGCTCCTAAATTTTTAACGTTTTGTCAAAAATTCTATTTTTAAGCTTTTTAGAATTTCTAATTAAAACAACAGAAGAACAAGCAGAAATCAGTATTAACACAATTTATTTGTACTAAAAAAAAAAATGGCGTGTAGGTGTATTTTCATGTTTTTAATGAGGCTCGGAGGTGGCATGAGTGCAATCAAATTCAGAAATTCATGTTGAGATTAATATTTTAAATATACCATTTTGAATACAGAAATATTAAACGATTTAAATAACTGAAAAGATACTTTAAAAATTAAACTAAATCTGCCAGTAGGTGGCGGCAAGTCACTGATTTAATTACTGAATCATATCATTCATTGGATTCGTTCGAATGGCTAATTCATTCAGGAATAAAACTGAATCTTTATTAATGGGAAATTGAGTCATTGACTCACTGGATTTGTTTAAAAACGCTCGTTCATTCATAAACGAAATAACGCTGTGTTTGAGTGGAGATGCGTAACGGCTCAGACTTGTTTCAGACTATTTTTGACGATGAAATAGAGCAAAATCAGGCAATAGTGTTATAGTCAGACAATGTAAGTCACTTAATATTAACTTCTTGCTTATTTAACTGTTGTATTAAATCAATATCTCATTTACAAACTCCCTTAAAAATCATTAAAAGCTGTCACTCATTTTAGTTCATGGCAATCTCACAAAGTTCTATTATAATCAACAAAGCTCTCTACACTGCACAATCAATCTCTTATTTACACTCTCTCTACACTTTGTTTATGAAAGAATTTGTGAGATATGTCCACGATATATTACTCAATGTTGCTCAGTGCAAACACAATGCAGATCAGGTCAGTCACAAATAGTGTTTAATAGTCGCACGCAGTAGTTTTCAGTCACGAATGCACACTGTAGAGCCCTGGTATATGCATGAGCCAAAACTGCTTAATGAACTACACCAGAGCAACAGACAGGACTATTTTAGCTAACCTTAACTCATAGTGTAATAAATGCAGCAGTCATGCTGTTCATCCCTGAGCTCTTGAGGTATTGATGCTAGACAAATATGTCTGGTAGGTTTGCAGTGGCATGTTTTCTCACCTAAATAAAGCGGTGGTGATGTTAGCTGTATGCCTAACGCTGTTCTTCGCTAAGCATTGTTTCATCACTAATGTCACCTGATCTGTCAGCAGCTGTGACATCATTGCATCCCTATGAAATAACACCCTACAGGTCCAATGCCACACATCACACGCTCGTCTGAGACTCTTCTGCCTTCACAACAAAATAGATGCATTTTGATATCAAATATTTGTTTTTAAGATCCAAATTGACAATTCATGCTTGGGATTAATGATTTATAATTTGCGAATAACAGATCTGTCTCAAAATTTCATCTGGTCAATGCAAAAATGGGCAGAAATTTATTTATAAATGTTTGGTTTCCATGCTCCTGTGCTTTATTAATAAAGCTGTTGAGATGTACTTGATATTGTGTTGTTCATCTAGATGACGAATAACTGTAGGTTCCCCGGCGCTGTTTTTAAAGTTATTTTAGAGATGTCAGAAATAGCAGAAAGCGTTGGCCGTCTCTGTGTACAGACGAACAGCGGGGCGTCAGTGTCAAGAAATGAATAACAACTGTAAATATAACTGCAGCCTGCTATCTTTATGCCTTGGATACAGAATGCTAAACTCACGTCTGAAACTCCTCTTAGTTTTCACTTGAGCTGTTCTCACTTTTATTCGAGTATGCATTTGGAATAATATTGTTTCTGAATGAAAGACTGTAATATACTTTTTATTAATTTCTTTGGCAATTTACAGTGTCTCACAGTCATAGCAAGTGGAAATATAAAGGAATTGTGATTTTTTTATTTATTTTTTTTTTTTTTTTTAGGCTTGTAAAAATATTTTTAATGATTAAAAATCAGATAATATTTCCTGTAAAATGATTTTATGCTCTGAAAATGTATTATAATTTTAAATAGTGAATATAATATAAAATACAAAGTTACATTAATTTTATTTCCTCGCATCTCAGATATTTAGTGCTGAATAACTCACTAAATCACAAGTTTGTTGGTTGTTTGAACGCTTTTAAAAATTATAGTGCAACGTAACATTTTAATTATTTATTTTGTTTTCAAATAATATTTGTTTGGACTGGAAATGTCAGTTAGAAAAAACTCAAAAACAATTTTATTTGAATTAAAAATATTGTTATAATATAATATAGTATAATTCTGATTTTAGATAAAGAAATTAGTCATTTTGATTTAATTAAAAACATACTAAATAAATCAAATTTAAAAAATATAGAATTTTTTTTTTTGTTCATTAAGTTGTGAAATTTGTTTAATTTCAATTGCTGCTGCATCATTCAGTATCAGTGATTATAAAAAGTTTAAAAATAAGAAAACTATGATGCAAGACTTATCGGGATTTATTCATGAAACAAAAGAACATTTAATTGCATTGAATTGAATGAGCTTCAAACTTGATTAAATTTAAAATAAAATTAAATTTATTTCTAAAATATTTATGACTGGAAACATCCGTTATAGAAACTCAAAAAGATTTTAATTGAATTAAAAAAATAGTAAATACATTCAAATAAATTATTTATTAATGTTATTATTAAAAAAAATTATTCATTTAAATTTAATTAAAAACAATAAATAAATTAAAAATTGTACATTTTGTAAATATAGAAAAATGTGTCATTTTTGCTAGTCAAGCAAGTAGGCATCGTTTCATTTCAGATGCTGCCACATTATTCAGTATCATTGGTTTAAAAAAGTTTAATTATTAAACCAAATAAACTGGCTTCAAGATGTATTTAAAAGGCAAAAAGTATTTAAAAATTAGAAAAATATGATGCAACACAAGAACATTTGTGACCCTGGACCACAAAACCAGTCATAAGGTCATAATTTTTTTTTTTAACTATATTATCTACATTATCTGAGAGCTGAATAAATAAGATTTCCATTAATGTATGGATTGTTAGGATATGACCATATTTGGCCGAGATACAGCTATTTGAAAAGCAGCAATTTGAGGGTGCAAAAAAATCTAAATATTGAGAAAATCACCTTCAAAGTTGTCCAAATGAAGTTCTTAGCAATGCATATTACTAATCAAAATTATGTTAATTATTAATTAGGTTTTGATACATTTACAGTAGGAAATTTACAAAACATCTTCATGGACCATAATCTTTACCTAATATCCCAATGATTTTTGGCATATAAGAAAAATTGATATTTTTGACCCATTCAATGTATTTTTGGCTATTGCTACAAAAATACCCGTGCTACTTAAGGCTGGTTTTGTAGTGCAGGGTCACATTTTATAATGTAAATAATTTCATAAATCAAATTTTCTTATTGTATTGGATTGAATGAGCATCAAACTGAATTACATTAAAAATAAAATACATTTTAACAAGTTGTACTGGAATTGAACAGAAATATCTGGAATTGAGTATAAATATTGTCATGCATTTGTTAGCTGAACTGATCATTTGTCTTCCTCTCAGAGTAAGGAAGGGGCATTCACGCTGTCTGCTATGACCTCTGGGATACGCCGGAACTGGATTCAAGCCATTCTGAAGAACATGCGGCCCACCGTCGCTCCTGATGTCACACGGTGAGCTTCTACATCACGTTTAATGTGAAAAGAAAAAAAATGAGTGAACATCAAACATTTATACATTGAACTTCACTCTGTGAATTAATTAATTAAGCACACTCTGTATTATAAAGGTTAAATGTGACATTTCTGCACCTCTGTTGACAACAGTTGTTTTTTTAATGGCTACTTTTTAGTTTGTCTGTTCAATGGCAGATGGCAATGATGGTTGCTAGTGGCACAGAAATAACAAATTTCACCTTTAAAGATTCACAACCTTACCTAAACACTTTGTTCTTACCATTTGAGCACATGCCAACTTCCATTTTTCCTCTTGAGTTTTTTTCTTTCTCCTAAATGGTTCGTCAAACTCTGTTTTTTTGTTTATAATTATTTCTCTATTTCTCTTCTGTTCCTAACTTACCTGTATGATTTCTGTTCTTCTGTTTTTCCTGCTCCGGCCACAGGAAAAACGTATCTCTGAAACTTTCAGTTCTTATGCCCAGGTTGGCATTTCCACTTCTTATTCTGACCTGTGTGTGTGTGTGTTTCTGCTGTTATGTCAGAGCTAAACGTAGCGATGTGCTTTCGTAATGTTCTGGCTTCTGTCTGCTATGTCAATAATTCTTGTTCCTGTTCGCCTGTGTTTGCTCTGTTTATGATGGAGCTGTTAATTTATTATTTTTAATGGTTTTATTAGAATTATGGAGATAAATGGAGTAGAAGAGCCTTTGCAGTGTATGCTTGGTTATTTTAGAGTGTTGCACCACCGATATTTTACGGTTGTGGTTAGGGCTGGGCGATAAAACGATAACGATATATATCGCGATAGACAAGAGATCGATATCAATAAAAAATGTGTTCGATAAAACGTTCGATATTTTGTATTCTTCGTCGGCCCGCCCAGCCCCCCTTTAGCGTTCAGTTCATAGCGCCAGATCACAATAGAAGTTAAGGTTATCTTTCCTACAGAACGGGTCCATGTTGTTGTATTAAACAAACTAAATAGCCTTATGTTATTTATCTTATTTACACGACGGCATTTGATTTCTGTCTCTACATGATCGCGCGTTTACAATGTCTCCTCACGGACGGGATCGCGCACTCCATTCATAAAAACGGACTTTACTATAGGGCGGAATGCCGCGGAATTCGTCGATTTTTGGACCAATAAATCAAAAGTTGGTCTGTTAATGAATTCAGATCGCGATATGGACTAGTGTCTGTGAAAACTGAAATGCAAAAAGACCGTTTCAATAAGAATCCTGCGTGTTCCGTTTGCCTCTATATGTATGAATGGAGGAGACGCGTTTTATTTTCACTACACGCATACTGCACACGTGACGCTCCCGCTAATTTTTGGCCTTTGCATCTCACATGAACAGACAAACCCAATAAATACATCTCCAAAGCTGCTGTGAGTGTCACTTTTTGTCAATTTTACCGTTTCATTAGTGAAACTAGCATCATTCATACTGTATTACACACTGAAACTTCAAGGCAACCTGTCAAAATAAAAGTACGGTTTAACATGTAACAGAACAATATTAGTCTTGTATTACTTTGTACAGTATAATGTGTTTATATGTTCACATTTAAATAATTTACATAAAACAATATATATGATAAAAAAAATAAATTAAAGAGTCACCACTTAATTGTTGAAAAAATACTATTATTATTAAACCTTTTTTTAACTGAATATAATTTTTCTTCTATGTATTAATTTTAACAGTAAAGCTGCTGAAACAGTGATTTTGCTTTCATTTGATTATCAGAAAAATTAAAACAAGAATTTCTGGAAAAAAAAAAAAGATTGTAAGGCCCTATTGTTCAAAATGTTGAAAGTTTTGGACTTATTTTTTCACTTAAATAAATATTTTTGTTATTACACAAAGTATAGGCTAAAGTACCGGGAAATAAGTAATGTTGGCTACTGGCAACCAGCAATCTGTGCAGAAATAAATATTATCAGCCAAGTACTTTGCAACAACCTCTGACCTGTGGTCAAGCTGTACTTCTGGGTCATACATTAGCTTGACCATTCACTTCATCGACAATGAATGGGGTTTGAATTGAGGATTAAGAGATAATTAAGTGTATATTGTGACTTTAGACTTATGTTTACATTTTAATTATTTGAGTTTTCCATGGTTGTTGACATTTCTGTCTTAATAACTGAGGGGATTATGATCAGAGGAAGGTTAAGTTTAAAATAAAAATGCTTGAGTGTAATATATTTTTCTCCTGGTCCTTATTTTAAATGGGTCATAAAAATATCAATAATTATCGATATCGACCGATATGAAACACTGATATCGTGATATAGTTTTCAGCCATATCGCCCAGCCCTAGTTGTGGTGTTTGTTTTGTTTTGGGCTTTTAATTTTTGAAGCGTGTTTAATGACTTTAAATTGATTTAATGCACTTAACACGTCCGTCTAATTTGACAGTCCAGCTGTTTCACACCACATGCTAACCAGACACAAGACGATAAAGTGATATGTGTGAAATTCTATCTGAACGAATGGACATTTTATCAGCTTCACACTGGATAGACCTATATTAAACCTCTTAATTGTGGACACAGTTTGTTGTGGACACATACAGTTGACGTCAATATTTTACATACACCTTGCAGAATCTGCAAAATGTTAATTATTTTACCAAAATAAGAGGGATTATACAAAATGCATGTTATTTTTATGTAGTACTGACTTGAATAAGATATTTCAAATAAAATATGTTTACATATTTTCCACAAGAGACAATAGTATTGAATTTATAAAAAAAATACCCTGTTTTATGTTTAGTGATAGTTGTTCATGAGTCCCTTGTTTGTCCTGAACAGTTAAACTGCATGCTGTTCTTTCAGGTCTTCAGTCTTTCAGGTCCCACAGATTCTTTGGTGTTTCAGCATTTTTGTGTATTTTAACCCTTTCCAACAATGACTGTATGAGTTTGAAATTCATCTTTTCACATTGAGGACAACTGAGGGACTCATATGCAACTATTACAGAAGGTTCAAATGCTCCAGATGGAAACACGATGCATTAAGAGTTGGGGGTGAAAACTTTTTGAATTTGAAGATCAGGGTAACTTATATTATCTTCTCGGAAACATGCAAGTATCTTCCAAAGCTTCTGAAGAGCATTACTACAGTAAATGAGAAAAATGTGTTATTTAGGCAAAATAAGACCAATGTACACATTCTGTTCAAAAGTTTACACTCTTGGGTCTTAATGCAATCTGTTTCCTTCTGAAGCATCAGTGAGTGTTTGAACCTTCTGTAATAGTTGTATATGAGTCCCTCAGTTGTCCTCAGTGTGAAAAGGTGGATCCCAAAATCAAGCAGTCATTGTTGGAAAGGGTTCAAATACACAAAAATGCTGAAAAACCAATGAATTTGTAGGACCTAAAGGATTTTTCTGAAGAACAGCAGGCAGTTTAACTGTTCAGAATGAACAAGGGACTCATGAACAACTATCACTAAACAAAAAAAAAAAAAAACAGCTGTGGATCATTCAGGTAACAAAGTCTTTCATGTGAAATATCTTATTCAGGTCAGTACTAAATAAAAAAAAAATAGCATGCATTTTGTATGATCCCTCTTATTTTGGTCAAATAATTAACATTTTGCAGATTCTGCAAGGTGTGTGTAAACTTTTGACTCCAACTGTACTTTTATTTAGACAAAAAAAATCCAGTAATAAAGCCATCCAACTGAAAAACACCAATAATAAGACAAAATTTGTTGTAGTATTTTCCTTAAAAGAAAATTTAGTGCATAAAACTAAACGCAGTTATAACTAGGCTGGTACAGCGCATTTTGATGTTCACAACTCGCCAGTGCCTCTCCATCTCTTGTGATGTTACACCACTTCCTTCTTTAAAGGAGATGAAAAAATAGCGTTGCATCAGTGCCCATTTTTAGAAAGTGCCCTGCAGCGCCGGCACACATGAGTGTTTACCGACATGTTTGACAGTGGTTGAATGCCATGCAGTGGCCAGATGGTTTTCCTCACCCTACTAACCATTAATCAGTCCATCCTGTCTTCAGCGGTTTGGGTATGTGTTTTTAGACAGCTGTGGGACATTTCTTTTCTTTAACTTCTTTAACATCTTAGTACAATTGTGTCCACAAATACAGAATAATTCTGACCTCTATGTGTCTTTGTAATTGATGTATTGATTTAGTATATTGTCGCCTCACAGTTCCCTTCCAGAAGAGCGAACCAGATCAAACCTGGAGCAAAATTACATCCAACCCCCTTCCAATTCTTCGCAGCTGTCTAACAGCTCTGTAGTTGAAGCGAAAAAGCCGCACGAGGACGTCACAGACTCCGCACCTCCTTCCGATCACCGTAAGAGCCGAGTCAACAAGCGCGAGGGACGGTCTAAAACATTCGACTGGTCCGAGTTCCGCCCAGGACAGGAAAACGGGAGTGGGCAACCCTCAATAAAGAGGGCAGACACTTCAGTCATTATCTCATCTTCTCCTTCTTCCACCTCCTCTTCCGCCTCCTCTCCCATTTCGAGCACCTCTTCTCATCAGACGTCATCCTCGATTACTACTACAAGCCATACTGACAAGTTGCCTCAACGAGATGAAGTCGTCATGCAGGAATATATGCACCACAATCAGACTGCACCTACAGTGGTGGAGCCCAAATCAAAGCTCCTCCATAAAGTGCCACAAGAACAGGTGAGAATGGATGTAGAACATGGCAGAGAAGCGCAAGAGGTCAGTAGTCAAAGCACGGCCCGCAGAAACTCAGACGTCCAAGTGGAAATTGAGCAGAGGTGGCATCAGGTAGAAACAACGCCCCTCAGAGAGGAAAAGCAGGTACCGATCACTGGCAGCTCTAATGTTCCTGTTGGAGAAAGAGTCCTTCCGCCAGAGCCGTCCACTGCACTGGAAAAAGAGGTAAGAAACATCAATATTTATTTCTTGCCTCATTTTGGAGACATTGTCAGTTCCACATTTAGCTCTGTTTGCCTTCTCTGATGTCCACAGTTAGGTCAGGCACAAAGAGAGCTGGCAAGACTCCAGCAGCAGAACAGCATCTTACAGGAGCAACTTCAGGATGCACGTGGGAGAGAGCAGAACGCCAGGGAAGGATACGTGCTCCAGGTACACAAACATATAAACTGAACTTAGTCAGAAAGGATACAGAAATCAAAATCTTCTGTAGTTGTTGTGTTTGTGTTTCTTGCTTTTTTGATTTCAATACTAATATAATTTTTTGGGTGTTAATGAAACTCTCAGCATGAGTGGTACTAACTGATCTGCAATGTCTTTCTTTCCCTGGGCTCTGAATGGGTTTTGGTTAAAATGCTTGTAACCAAACCACAAGTTTGCTGAAGATAACAAATGTAAACATCTGACAAGCTTTCGGCTGTGCTTTTCTACTTTCTGTATCTGTTTTTATCTCTTGTCATTCCCTTTTTGCATGGTGGTACCATTCCTCTGTTCTTCGTTTTTCTTTAGTTGCTGGATAATAATCTGTAGTGTTACTTCATTTGTTTCATCCTCCTTTCTTGCGTATTTTTTTCTGAACAGTTCCATTTATATTACCCATCAACACAAGGTTGCATTTTGTAGTTCCACAGCCTCTGTAGATCACTTATTTCCCTTGTTGTTCACATTTTCCCTCATTTTTGAGCACCATACTCTTCATCTTTGATGTCATTTTGAAAAAAGCACAGTGGAAAGCTTGAGTAAGTATGCAGCTTTAGAAATATGTAACTTCAGAAATGTTTCTAGGTTCCCAGCCACAGCCCAAAAGATGTTGAGCATCATGTATGTGGACATAAAAGAGAAGACTTCCTGTTACTAATTGCACTTTGGTCTTAATCTCTTAAAGAGTGAAACGACTGCTGCAAAGCCTTCGTCTGATGCAGCGTCTACCTCGGTTCATCGAGCACCATGGCAGCGCCTCAGCAAGCTGAACCAGGATCTAAAGTCCGAGCTGGATTCCCACCGACGGAAGCAGGATAAGTCAAATCAACAAGTTAGCAGCTTGCGGCGTAGCTATAGCGAAGCGAAAGATATAATAGGACACCATGAGGCAGAGATCGAGGTCTTAGAGGAAAAGCTAACAGCTGCCATGGCGGAGATTGTAGCGAGCGAGCAGGCGGTGGCACGAATGCGTAGCGAGCTGAAAATTGAGCGGGTTCGCTGTCAAGAACGTGAGGAAGAATGGGTCCGAAACGAGACGACGTTGCGGTCGCAGCTGCGAGAGAGCGAGGAACGTCTTCGGCAAGTCGAGGCTAGTTTGCTAGAGAAGAACCAGGAACTGAGAAAGCTTGAGCAGCAGCAAGCTTTGCAGAGAGACCAGCACAAAGAGGTGCAGAGGCTACAGGAAAGACTTGCTGAGGCCACTGGACGTCTGATTTCCTTGGAGGAAGCTCAAACTATGAGAGAGGAGCGGGAGGGGAAAGAGCAGCGAAGCCTAGAGGAGAAACACGAGCGGGAGCGGCAGGGACTGATCCGGAGATTGGCGGAATCTGAAGAGAGGAGGTGTGAAGTTGAAGAGCAACTGCAAGAGGTGCAAGAACAAGTGGATGCACTGCTGAGAGGGAGTGGTGGGATGGAAACTGTGGGACTTAGGGAGGAAGTTCATCGTCTTCAGCAGGAGTTGGAGGCACAGACGGATATGGTGGAAATGCTGCGGGAAAGCGTGAGGAGACTGGAGGAGGAACGTGACCAGCTTACTTGCCGCTGTCAGGAACTGCTCAATCAGATTGCAGAGGCCGACCGAGAGGTAGGAAAGCAACAGGCATGTTTATCGACGGTTGAAACGGACTATCACTCTCTTGAGAGCTCGTATGATCGTGTCTCAGAAGAATTTGCTAGGATAAGTCATGTACTACAAGAGAAGGAAGAGGAGGTGAAGCAGACGAAGGAAATGTATGAGCAGCTAATCAGACAGAAGGAGCAGGACTTGAGCGAGGCCCTCATTAAGATGGCTGCCTTAGGCAGCAGTCTAGAAGAAACAGAACTTTGCTTGCAGCAGAAAGAACAACTTCTTTCTAAAATGGAGCATGAGTATCCAGGACTGGTAGAGTCCAGAAAAGCAGAACAGGAGCTTCAGGCGAAACTGGTTGTTGCAGAGGATCGGATTGCTGAGTTAGAGGAACACCTCAATGCCCTGCGACTTGGATATGCAGATCTCAGAATGCGACGTTGTCGCTCACAGGAAGACCTTCTCGATGGCTTGAAGGAGATGCAACATGATGTTTCCCCATCCTCAAGCACCTCACAAATTCTGCTTGCAAGAAGCAGCTCTGAGACAGAAATGTCCTTGTTAAAACGCCAGAGGATTCGCTTTTCGACCATTCAGTGCCAATCCTATCACCGATCCCAGGGAGCAGACAAGTTTCAGACAGAAAGCACATCTTTGGATCTAACGCAAGATCTGAGCCTAGACCACATGCATGACCTGAGCCTGACCCAAGATATCAGTGTAGTCAGTGACAGTTCATTCCACCAGTGCAGAGATCCAGAGAAGTTCATCTCCATTATTCATGCTCTGGAAACCAAGCTATTGGCCACAGAAGAAAAGCTCAGGCACCTCACAGAGAAGATACGGGATCAGCCCGATCTCTCAGCGATGCACTTGAGCTCCAGAGCTACCATGGAGGACTGCACAACCAAAACCTGTGATGAATTACCATTGGATGAACCCAGTCAGAAATTCCTCAACAAGACTTTTGGCGATCAGGACAGTGATGAATATGAGAAGGCATTGGCACTGGTAGAGTCTTGCACTGAAAGAGTCAGGGAAATTCTCAACAATCAGAAAGAGACCAATTCTGCTGAATCCCTCATTTGTACCCTTGCAGAAGTAGAGAAACGGCTGGTTTGTGCCACCACTTACCTGAGGAAAGGCAGCTCATTCTATGAGTCGTCCCAAATCTTTGGTGCACCAGATGTGTTATCAGTAAAGGAAAGTATAAAGCGGTTTGCAAAAACATTAACCTTTGAGGCCGAGGTTCTGGAAAAGATTGGGTTCTCTCTGCAAGACCTGAACTCTGATATTATGTCGGCCCTGAATACCATTCACAAGGATGCCGAAAACATCAAGAAGAACTGCGACGGCTGTCTCTCAGTTGTTTATGCTGATGTACTTACAAGGAAACTCATGCTGGAGACCATGTTCCTGGCAGAGGTGGACAAGCTTGAGACAAGTAAACTATCAAATAGTGCTTTTTCACAGGATGTCATCAAGAACGCCTGCATTAGTGCTGAGCTTGCCTATTCGCTTCAGAATCTAGCAGTGAATTTCCAGGAAAAATTCGATGAGCTTCAAAAGGACTTGCTCCAGGCGAACAAGACCTTGAAACAAAGGGACATGGCTCTGAAAGATGCAATTAGCGCATCAGAGAGCATGACCCAAAGTGACACCAATCATCTGGCTGACATCGCCCCTCCAGAACTTGTCCCCTACATGGAGCAGATTGAGATTGAGGAAGCTCAGAGTTTAGCGGCAGAGATTGTCCGCAGACATTTAGCAGGGGGCATGCTGTCCCACAGTGCAGAATCCGAATCGCATCTACATACGAGCTGGGAAAATCTCATTGCTGAGCTCAAAAAGCAAGCGAAAGCCCTCCGCAGTCTCTCTCAGGAAATCGAGAGGATCTGCGAGGAAGGAGAAACGGATGCACTTTCTGGACTTGCGGATGCCATCCAGATGAGCTCGTACCACGATGACTCTGGCGCATTTTGTATGCGTGAGGCTTTGATGCAGGCACAGATTGCTTATGTTGCTTGCAGGTTGCGAGCCGGCCACTCGAGGGAACTTTCTCTCTGCCAGGAGACGAGTCGTAACATGGCAGCACTCGTCCAAGAACATGCTGAGAGCGTAGCAGCCATCCAAAGGCACTACCAGAGCTGCTTAGAGAAAGAACATCTTAGCTTCACTGGGACTATCAGCTCCTTGCAGGAGGAGAATGACATGCTTCGAGGAGAGCTATCCTATAAGCTCAGGGAGCTCCAGGAGCAACGGCAGAATCTAAACCAACTGGAAGAGGCATTTTATAAGGAGAAAGAAGAGCTCAAGAGCAGGCATGCAGATGAGGTGGGAAGGGCCAAGCAGGAGCAGATAACCAGAGAGCTCGAACTAATGGAGCGTGCCGCCAACAGCCAACGCAGGTTGGAAACCCTGCTTTTAGAAATGGAAGACGCTGAGTTGAGGCACAAGGAGCAAATCCGAAAACTTGAGCAGGAATTTCAGGGTAAGGTCGAGGATCTAGAACACGCCAACAGAGAGGAGCTTCGCAAGCTACAAGAATGCTACAGCCTGACCATCTCCTCGCTGGAGGAGAGGAGCGAACAAGTGGAGAACAAGGATGAGGAGATGGAGGAAGGGAGTGGATCTGATCAGGTAACATGCAGGGAGTCCCTGCTCCGAATCCAGGAGCTGGAAATGCAGTTGAGCAGCATGAGGGAGGAGCTGGAACAGAAGCCACTGGATGGAGATCTGACCAGCCTGAAGGAGAAGTACCAGCGAGACTTGGACAGTGTCAAGGTTTAACCTTTCACTTTTCGAATTTAGAGTCACGCCCATTCACCACCATAGCACCATGTTTGTAGAACCCTCAGTCGGTTGTTGCTGTTAGTCTGGGTTGCAGTGGTTTTAGTTGATTATTTCGTATTGCACAAGTTTCAGAAACGGTGGACATTTGAAATTACAAATCCACAAATTTATAGGTTTGGATTTTTGAAAAGAATGCTGACCACTGCAACCCTGTAGCCTCATAACCTATGCTGTAGTGCACTTTAGCAGCACTGGGAGTCTTGAGCGCACACAATAATTGGACACGACCATGATTACATTACTGTGTTTACTAAGGACTTCCTCTGTTCAAAAACACCTTGTGTTTTTAGTGTGTTAGCATTAGTGTGAGAGTGCATGAATGCATGTCTCTAGTTAACCCCTATCAATCTTGCTGCTTTCCTTTCACTCCCCTGTGCTAATTTTCATCTCTCATCACATGAGCAAATGTTTAGATATGTGAACACCATAGTTGGCGTAGCTCTGTAGAGATTCGGGCTGGGTAGACATTGGTTTTCTGAATTTCTTCATTTGAACAATTGGATTATATTGATTTAAATGGGTTTTCAGTGAATGCATTAACAGACTCAAAATTGACTTAGTGTGAAAAATGGGCTTTGCTGAGTAAATTCTACACTTTATCCACCATCAAGCTACAGTATGAACTGAATCTGAATCTAAATTGAATCAAATCAGGCAATCAATTGCAGATACCCAGCTCTAGTAGAGAGCCTGCTGGAGTAGAGATAGTATGCATGGTGTTTGTTTGCATTTGTGATCTGATGTTTAATGTGGAATACAGGCGACATGTGAGCGTGGATTTGCAGCGATGGAGGAGACGCATCAGAAGGTGATCGACGACATCCAAAGGCAGCATCAGCGAGAGATCCGGAAACTTCTGGAGGAGAAAGAAAGACTGCTGGAAGAAGAAACGAATGCCACTATTGCTGGTAATGAATCAATTTTCCAAATTTGAAAGTGAATTACTTATGGTTTGTTTGTCGTCATGCAACATTATACACTGCCAGTCGAACGTTTTTAAACCGTAAGATTTTTGTTGTTTTTTAAAGAAGTCTCTTCTGCTCACCAAGCCTGCATTTATTTGATCAAAAGTACAGCAAAAACAGTAAAATTTTGAAATATTTTTACTATTTAAAATATCTGTTCTCTATTTGAATATATTTAAAAATGTAATTTATTCCTGATTTCAAAGCAGAATTTTTAGCATCATTACTTCAGTCACATGATCCTTCAGAAATCATTTTAATATTCTGATTTGCTGCTTAAAAAACATTTTTTATTATTATTATTATGTTGACAACAGCTGAGTAGAATTTTTTCAGGTTTCTTTAATGAATAGAAAGTTCAGAAGAACAGCATTTGTCTGAAAAAGAAATAAGAAATAATACTGTACCATTATAAATGTCTTTATTATAACTCTTGATCAATTTAAAGCAGCCTTGCTAAATAAAATTATTAATTTTTTCATTTTCATTTATCATTTCTTTCCTAAAAAAAAAAAAAAAATATATATATATATATATATATATATATATATATATATATATATATATACATACACTGACTCCAAGCTTTTGAATATTATAGTGTATAATTTTACAAAAGATTTTTATTTTAGATCAATGCTGGTTTTTGGATCTTTCTTTCAAACAATCCTGAAAAAATTTACTTTTAAATATTGATAATAATAATAATAATAATAATTGTTTTTTGAACAGCAAATCATCATATTAGAAGGATTTCTGAAGGATCATGTGAAGACTGAAGACTGGAGTATGGTGCTGATGCTGAAAATGTTGCTTTGATCACAGGAATAAATTATATTTTAAAATTTATTATATTTATAAATATATATATATATAGATAAAATATATATAAATAGGAAGCATTTATTTTAAATAGTAAAAATATTTCGGAATTTTACTGTTTTTGCTCTACTTTGCATCAAATAAATGCAGGCTTGGTGAGCAGAAGAGACTTATTTAAAAAAACATTAAAAATATTACTATGTATAGCTATATAATACAAGTGTCTACACCGGTTTAATGTCATGGAATTAAAGCATCACTGTTTTGTGTACAGCAATTGAGGCCATGAAAAACGCTCATCGTGAGGAACTGGAGAAAACGCAGCGGTCGCAGATGAGCGGCGTAAGCACAGACATTCAGGAGCTGCGCAGACAATATGAGTAAGAATTATTCACTAGTCACTATTTATTTATGCTTTTTTCCAAGCAAATGAAAGTTCTGACATGTATTTTTTACATTTTGTCCATGTAGAGAGGAGTTGCAGTCTATCCATCGTGAGCTGGAGGTTTTGTCTGAGCAGTATTCCCAGAAGTGTTTAGAAAACGCACATTTGGCCCAAGCTCTGGAAGCGGAGAGACAGGCACTGGGACAATGTCAGCGAGAGAACCAGAAACTGCATATACACAACCAGGTCAGCCTGAACTTCATGAAAATATTTTTCCAAGCGGAAGGTTCATAAAGAGCCTAAAATGTCTTATAATAAATAAATAACAAATAAATAGAGATGCACCGATTAATCAGCTAGTGATCGGAATCGGCCGATTTTTTGCATGGTCAATTTCTCCTCTTGCCGATTCCTAGCCGATCCTTTTATTGCCAGCGGCGCATGCAATTACGTCGCAGCGGCGCGCTCACAGTCGCGTGTAAACATGTCTTTGGTGTGAGTGAAGATGACACAAAGATCGCAGTTTGTAACATTTATAAGGCCAAAATACAACGTGAGGGAACAACCACGAACCACACGCGTGTTTAGCTTGGCTGGACATGTGGTAGATCGCGCCCCCGCTCTGCATATTTTGCATGTCTCTGTTATTTAACGCACCTGATTCAGATAACCCGCTCGTTAGAAGTAAGCTCCATGAATGAACTGTGTTCCGATTGACATGGTCCCTGCCCAGTGTTCATTGCTCCCTACTCCCTGAGCAGGGGATATCCGTTGACGTTTACTACACTTTCATTCATTCACATATTTGCGCTACGCCACCGCATACAGCGTCTGCACACACTAATAGTTCGAAGCGAGCATATATGTGACCCTGGACCACAAAACCAGTCTTAAGTCGCTGGGGTTTATTTGTAGCAATAGCCAAAAATACATTTTATGGGTCAAAATTATTGGTTTTTCTTTTAAAAATCATTAGGAAATTAAGTAAAGATTATGTTCCATGAAGATTTTTTGTAAAATTCCTACTATAAATATATAAAAATGTAATTTTTGATTAGTAATATGCATTGTTAAGAACTTAATTTGAAGAAATTTAAAGGTGATTTTCTCAGCATTTTGATTTTTTTGCCCCCTCAGATTTCAGATTTTCAAATAGTTGTATCTCGGCCAAATATTGTCCTATCCTAACAAACCATACATCAATAGAAATCTTATTTATTGAGCTTTCATATGATGTATACATCTCAGTTTTGTAAAATTTAACCTTATGACTGGTTTTGTGGTCCAGGGTCACATATGTTCCATTTGAAGGTAATTCGCGACGTGAATTTAATTTGTATTTATTTACAGATGCATTTATGTTACACCTCTCTAGTAAGTGTCATCTGTGTGTGAAGACGCTGTATGCGGTGGCGTAGCGCAAATATGTGAATGAATGTTACGAAGTGTAGTACTGCTGGATTAACTGGTGACAAGCAGTGTTGTTTTTGACAAACATCTTAGATTTAGTCTTAGTTTTAGTCTTTTGGACTAAAATGCTTATTAGTTTTAATCAAATTTAAGTCACTTCTATATGTGATAGTTTTAGTCCAATTTTAGTCACTTCTAAATGTGATAGTTTTAGTCCAATTTTAGTCACTTCTAAATGTGATGGTTTTAGTCCAATTTTAGTCGACGAAAAGTCAAAAAGGTTTTAGTCTAGTTTTAGTCAAAAAAATGGGAAAAAGTAGTCTTTTAACAAATTAATGTAGGTCAGTAAGTATTTTGCTGTTGGGTAGTGTCACTTAAAAGTTGTGAAAATAGCAGATCTATAGTTCAACACAATGTGAGCTTCCGGATCGACTATTTTCACCAATAATTACAATAATGAAGGAATGGTTTTAGACATAATAGACCAGGGATGGGGAACCTTGATCCTCGAGGGCCGGTGTCCCTGCAGAGTTTAGTTCCAACCCTAATCAAACACACCTGAACAAGCTAATCAAGGTCTTTAGGATACAGGTTGGTATTTTATTTTTCAGGGTTGGAGCTAAACTCTGCAGGGACACCGGCCCTCGAGGATCAAGGTTCCCCACCCCTGTAATAGACATATATTTGAAATACACCCATAGGTCCTCTCACCGTTTGCGACCACCCTGTGTGCAAACTGCCGCCATCATGGTTAATCGTCTGTCTGTCTGAGTGACAACAATGTGACGTGTTGAGCGTAACCAAACAAGGATAGAATGCTAAAACGGCTTGCCATACTAGTATGGCAAAGTATTTAATGCTAAAACGGCTTGCCATAGCGGCAGATACTTTTTCGGTTTTAATTGGCATGCACAATAAGCAGAAATGTCATGCATTTTAAACGTCTGACGGACCACCCACTAACATTTTCATCTATTCTCGTCTCGTCAACGAAAACTCACACACGTCTCGTCATGTTTTAGTCATCAACGAGCCATTTTTATCTCATCATCGTCTCGTTATCGTCATGAAAAAAAGTGGCATCAAAGAAATGATTTCGTCATCGTCATCGTTGACGAAAACAACACTGGTGACAAGGCAGAAATGCTTCTCTTTATCAAGAAAAATTTGCTATTAATGCTCAAGTAATAGCATTTAGTACTAGCATTGGTATTTATACCTGTTTGAAGACACAGTGTACTTTTTGTTAAAGTATTAAAGTATTAAAGTTATTGTTGTGAGATGATCCTGTAATTAATGTTTTTAAAAAAATCCATTTTAAAATTAATTGAAGAAAAGTAGATTTTTGTATGCCTGCTTTGTTACTTATATTTTATTTCTAATGTTTTCAAGGCTCAGAACACTTTATTTTGTTAAAGTTATTTTAATATGAGAAGATGCTGTAATGTTTATACATTTCTTTTATTATAAAATTTAAAAAAAACATTGAGGAAAAGATTTTTGCTAGTATAACTATATACTATACTATGTTACAGGAACTAATTTTATACCTTTTTCAAAGGCACAAAGCACTTTATTTTGTTGTTAAAGTTATTTTGTTGTAAGAAGATCCTGTAATGTTTAAAAATGTATTTTATTATAAAATAAATTTAATTAAAGAAAATATTTCTGTATAGGCCCATGCTTTCATTACAGTTCTTAAAAAAAAAAATCGTAATCGGCAAAAATCGGAAGTTTAATAAATGTGTATTTTGGAGGTTTTCTTTCCACTAGTCTGAAACAACATGGATGGTTGTGAAAAGCCAAAATCTCAAAACTGCCTGTATTATTATCTTATCTTATTATTATCTGGAAGTTCACTTCCAGAACAAAAATTGGCATCCAAGATGTTCATGTCTTTCTTTCTTCAGTCATAAAGAAAATGTTTTTTTTTGCAGGATTTCTCTCCATATAGTGGACTTCTATGGTTCCCGCGAGTTTGAACTTCTAAAATGTAGTTTAAATGCAGCTTCAAAGGGCTCTACACTGCAAAAAATGCTTTTCTTACTTAGATTTTTTGTCTTGTTCCCAGCCAAGATATCTAAAAATTCTTAAATCAAGGAGGATTTTCTAGAGAAATATTTTCTTGTTTTCAGAATCAAAGTCAAAATTAAGTGAGTTTTTGCTTAGAAAAAGCCAAATAATCTGCCAATGGGGTAAGAAAAAAAAATCTTATTTTAAACAGAAAACAAGATAATTTTTCTTACCGCATAGGCAGATTATTATAAAAAAAACACTTAATTTTGACTTGTTTTTTTCTGAAAATATTTTTTTACTCTTATAGAAAATCCTTCTTGATTAAAATTTTTTTTGGATATTTTGCCTGGAAACAATAAAAAAATCTAAGTAATTTTTTGCAGTGTAGGAGGAAAAAGGGTCTAATCTAGCGAAACGATTGGTTAATTTCTAAAAAAAAAAAAAAAATTTTTTTAAATTTCTGTACTTTTTAACCTCAAATGCTCATCTTGTCTAGCTCTGTGTGAACTGTGTATTCTGGTTCATGACAGTTAGGGTATGTCGAAAAACTCCCAACTCATTTTCTCCTCCAACTTCAAAATCGTCCTACATTGCTGTTTTGGAGAAAAATCCTGAAATGCTTTGCCTCACATAATTTCTTTATGACTGAAGAAAGAAAGACATGAACATCTTGAATAAAAAGGGAGTTGAGTACATTATCTCTAAATTTTTGTTCTGAAAGTGAACTTCTCCTTTAAGAAAAACAAACTTGTGTGGTTAATGTTCACAGGAACTAAACCATCGTCTGAATGAGGAGATCACCAGAATGCACTCATGCATCAGTGAAGACAAATCAATTTCCTCTCTGACACAAGGCAAAGACATCTATGAACTGGAGGTACAGCCTCAACTCTACCATCTGAATTTATATCAACTGAATCTGTCATGCACAACATCTAAATGTTATTTTGTTGCAGGTTTTACTGCGAGTGAAGGAGTCTGAAATCCAGTACCTCAAACAGGAAATAAACTCTCTCAAAGACGAGCTCCAGTCGGCACTTCGAGTAATATGCACGCACACTTAGACACTCTGTACACGTGTTTCTCTTTAATTGTTCTCCGAACATATCAACAAGTCATTCCTATGTGTTTCAGGATAAGAAGTATGCTTCCGATAAGTACAAGGACATCTATACGGAGCTGAGTATTGTCAAAGCTAAAGCTGACTGTGACATTAACAAGCTGAGGGAGAAACTTTTGGCTGCTACAGAAGCTCTTGGGGAATTAGATGCTGAGGGGAGTGGCGTTACCGCTGGATACGGTGAGACATTGAAAGAAATTATTCATGCAAAAATGCAATTCGTCATTTAACCACCCTCACGTTTTTAGCATGACTTAGTTTCCTCTGTAGTGCACAAAAGGACAAAAAAAAAAACTAATTTAGTGGGTGATGCTGGAGAATTTCATATAAATATATGCTATTTGTATTACTTTTTATATATACTCTGCCAGTGAAAAGTTTGGGATCAGTAAGATTTTGAATGTATTTTAAAGAAGTTTTTATGCTCATCAAGGCTGTGCTTATTTGATCAAAAATACAGAAAATTATTACATTGTAAATAAAGTTTTTCTATTTTTATATACATTAAAATCGAATTTATTTCTGTTTAAGCTGAATTTTAAGCATCAGTACTCCAGTATTCAGTGTCACACAATCCTTCAGAAATCATTTATTATCAGTGCTGGAAACTGTTTTGTTGCTTAATATTTTTTGGAACCTGTGATACTTTTTTCAGGTTTCTAAAAAAAGTTAAAAAGAACAGCATTTATTCAAAATAGAATTTTATTTTTTTGAACAATATAAGTCTTTGCTATCACTTTTTATCAATTTAATACATCCTTGCTGAATAAAAGTAATAATTTCTTTTTAAAAAAGAAAGAATACAAATTTACTGAAGAATCAAAAAATTCTGAAAAAAGTATCACAGGTTCCAAAAAAATATTAAGCAACAAAACAGTTATTTTTTTGGAACCTGTGATACTTTTTTTCAGAATTTTTTGATTCTTCAGTAAATTTGTATTCTTTCTTTTTTAAAAAGAAATTATTACTTTTATTCAGCAAGGATGTATTAAATTGATAAAAAGTGATAACAAAGACTTATATTGTTTAAAAAAAAAATCTATTTTGAATAAATGCTGTTCTTTTTAACTTTTCTTAGAAACCTGAAAAAAGTATCACAGGTTCCACAAAACTGTTTCCAGCACTGATAATAAATCAACATATTAGAATGATTTCTGAAGGATCATGTTATTATTCATCAAAGAATTCTGACAGAAATCTGCTCGGCTGTTCAAAATAACAATAATAAATGTTTTTGATCAGCAAATCAGAATTAGAATAATTAGAATAATTTCTGTAGGATCATGGGACTGTAGTAATGATGCTAAAAATTCAGCTTTGAAATCACAGGATTGAATTAAATTTTTAAATATACTGAAATAGTTATTTGAAATAGTAAAAATATTTCAAAATTATTCAAATTCCAAAATATTTCAAATCTTTCAAATTCTTCTGAATGTTTTTATTATTTATATATATATATAATTTTTTCCTGAAATTAACCTCAATGAGTGTTAATGCTGTGTCTTAAGTGGGTTCTGTTATTGATTATCAAGAGTGTGTACAAAAACTAACATTTTACTTGGTCTGTGTAATTCTGTTTATTGCAGACATTATGAAGTCGAAGAGTAACCCAGATTTCCTAAAAAAAGAAAAGTCCAAACAGATCCGTGGGGTCAGGTCAAAGGTGAGAGATCAAAATGTTCAAAATAAATATAGACTTGTCAGTCATTGAGTGTATTCATATTCCTGTGGATTTATGTAGAAAATTATGTTGGTTGTGTAATTGTTTATGTTACGCTGTATGTACAGTATATAAATGTTTGAGAAAGATAAACTTGTGTTCATTAGGGCTGTAGTCAATTAAAAAAAGTCATATTTGACATTACTGTGGTAGACAAGTAAATCACTGAATAAACTACAAAAAGTTTTGTACACCTTGCAGAATCTGCAAAATGTTAATTATTTTACCAAAATAAGAGGGATCATACAAAATGCATGTTATTTTTTTTTTATTTAGTACTGACCTGAATAAGATATTTCAAATAAAAGATGTTTACATATAGTCCACAAGAGAAAATAATAGTTTACATTAGGGATGGGCGATATGGCCTAAAATCCATATTGCGATATACATTGCAGCCTCTTGCGATAACGATATATATTGCGATATATAAATTATAATAGAACCATTTCAGAACAGGTTACATAGACCCTTAGGAAAGCCAAGCTGCAATTTTTTTTGTTTTTGTTTTAAAGAAATAAAGAAACGTTGCATGTCGTTTTGAGAACATTTATTGTGCAAAAGCAAAACTGTAATTAAACAACACAATGTTGCAGATAAATAAACTAAATGTAGTGGTAGAACAGATTAGTCGTGTTACCTCTCTTAACTGTAACTTTTGCCCCACACACTCTACAGAGTATATTTTGCTGCTGCTCGTCGGACGGCTTAAAGCCAAACCACGTCCAAATAACAGATGTTGCACCCAGGGCCGCTGCTGGCCAAATGGGTGCCCTAAGCAGAAATTTACTTTTGTGTCCCCTCTCCCCCAAATATTACAGAAGTAATAATAAAATAATAAAAAAACACCTACTATAGGGGCCAAAATAGAACTTTATTCAAATAAAAGTAAATACATAAATAAATTGTATCATTTATAAATTACAATTGTAGCTCTACAGCAAAAAATACAAACTAAAATTACACTTTAAATAAAACAATTAAAAATGTGAAATCTCAATCAAATAAACCATAATAAACTGAAATAAGATCAACACTGTCATCTGCTGAAGCTTTCCAAAGTTCAAAATTTACAAAGGCACACTTCTGCTTTTTCTTGAGGCAAAGTCGTAAATGAGCTCTTCATATAATAAAGCCTTTGCTATTTGACAATAAAGCAGACAAGGGTTATGATGTCCACATATTTTAGTTGAGGAAATGATAGGAAAGATTATGTGGATATTTTAATTAAATGTTTGGTCAATATTAAACTAGGAATTTGATCATCATGTAAGTGTAACAACTGCATTTACCAGGCCTTTGGTGCCCTTTTCAGGCATTTCTAATAAAATTGTAATGTAAACTGTTAATTTTGTATTAGATTATGTATTTTAACACTGTTATTTAATGGCACTATATGGTCATTATTAATCAATAATCATAATTTCCATAATTGTGTTTTAATATAATGCATTTTAAGTCATTTTGTTTACTTAGATCTGCCTGTATTCATATTAAGAAAGATGCGTTAGTCGTGAAATTATTACCGACATTAAAACACATTATTAATGTCGACAGAATAATATAAAGTTTCACAGGATTATGAAAGTACCTGAAAGTGATGCACGGGCTTCATCTTGGGCTTTTTTTTTTCTTTCGTTTCTCGGCGCCGGAGTGTTGATGTCTCTTTCCAGGACCAGGCATATTGTTCATCAATTATTATCATCATTTTTGGCCAAATAGGCAGCCGTAAACAGAGGTGAGGGCGCGTTGCGGCGCAGATGCTGCGCGTCATCACGTGTGTTTACAAGCCTAGTCTGCGTATATGGAGCGGCGGTACTGGTTGCACCAGTCTTTTTCACGAGCTCCTCTGTTTCGCTGACGCTTTCAGCCATGTTTATTCAAGATGATGCGTTGCAGCCGGCTGCAGCTCGTTACTGTAAATTTCGCGGGTAGATTGCGTCATCAAACATGCATTATCGCGATAGTGCAATAGAATTAGAATCTCTATCGTAGGCCAATTTTGTATCGTTTATATCGCATATCGTTTATATCGCCCATTACTAGTTTACATAAATGTACATACACTTCATACACATTCACAGCTGTTTTTTTTTTGTTTGTGATGGTTGTTCATGAGTCCCTTGTTTGTCCTGAACAGTTTGTCCTGCTGTTCTTCAGAAAAATCCTTAAGATCCCACAAATTCTTTGGTTTTTTCAGCATTTTTGTGTATTTGAACCCTTTCCAACAATGACTGTGTGATTCTGAGATCCATCTTTTCACACTGAGGACAACTGAGGGACTCATATGCAACTATTACAGAAAGTTCAAACACTCACTGATGCTCCAGAAGGAAAAACCATGCATTAAGAGCTGGGGGGTGAAAACTTTTTGAATTTGGAGGTCAGGGTAAATCTAACTTATTTTGTCTTCTGAGAAACATTTGAGTATCTTCTGTAGCTTCTAAAGAGCTGCACTAAATGAAAAAAAAAAGATATTTAGGTAAAATAAGAAAAATGTACACATCTTCATTGTGTTCAAAAGTTTTCACCCCAGCTCTTAATGAATGATTTTTCCTTCTGAAGCATCAGTGAGTGTTTGAACCTTCTGTAATAGTTGCATATGAGTGCCTCAGTTGTCCTCAGTGTGAAAAGATGGATCTCAAAATCATACAGTCATTGTTGAAAAGGGTTCAAATGCGCAAAAATGCTGAAAAAACAATAAATTTGTTGAACCTGAAAGATTTTTCTGAAGAACAGCAGGCAGTTTAACTGTTCAGGATGAACAAGGGACTCATGAACAACTATCACTAAACAAAAAAACACAGCTGTGGATCATTCAGGTAATGACACAGTATTAAGAATCAAGTGTATGTACTTTTGAACAGGGTCATTTTTATAAATTCAACTATTATTTTCTCTTGTGGACTATATGCAAATGTCATTTATGTGAAATATCTTATTCAGGTCAGTACTAAATAAAAAAATAACATGCATTTTGTAGGATCCGTCTTATTTTGGTAAATAATTACCATTTTGCAGATTCTGCAAGGTGTATGTAAACTTTTGACTTCAACTGTATGTATTTATTTATTTATTCTTTTATTTTTATGTACATTTTTCTCAGATGATGGTAAATTCGAAGAATCTTTTTTTTTTTTCAATGACAGCCCTAGTATTTATCTCTGTGAATTGTGGAACACTGTGTGTGTATATGTGTGTGTGTGTGTGTGTGTGTGTGTGTGTGTGTGTGTGTATCCTCACAATGTATGTGCTGTCCTGTCAGGCAGAGAGTGAGGGGTTGGTCGGGGGTAGCTGACCGCTGTGACCCCATCAGGTCCTACAGGTGAAGCAGGTATCGCTCTTGTCAGAGTCCGGCTGTGTTTGCACGGAATATGGAGCGAATTGCACAGCATACTGTACCTGACCTTCCATTTCCTGTTTTATGGAGGAACCAGAAGCAATTACTGCAGTGAATTGACAATTTAATTGCACAATTTAAATGCATAAGATAACTGGATGCCACTCACATGCACTGAGGTCAACAATATAGTTATATGATGCCTATTGTTTTTAAAATGCAAGGCGGTATGCATTATATCCTGTGCAGTATTTATTAAGCTACTATTCCATTGTGAACACAGCCTTTGAATCCTGCATGAGCCCTACACCTCCTGACAGTTTGAAAATCACCTGCAACTTAACCCGGTTTGGCAGGTCGACACATAACCTGCACAGATCTCATTTATCTGAATGTTATGTGTTCCGACTGTTTCTGTGTTGGGGTTTCTTGCTTTGTGTGTGTGTTTGCGGTTTGTGTTTTGTGTTCAAGTAGACTTAAAGGGATAGTTCACCCAAAAATGAAAATTTGATGTTTATCTGCTTAGCCCCCGGGCATCCAAGATGTAGGTGACTTTGTTTCCTCAGTAGAACACAACAACGATTTTTAACTCAAACCGTTGTAGTCTGTCAGTCATATAATGGCAGTCAATGGGACATAGAGCTTTGAGAGTCAAAAAAACATACACAGACAAAACCAAATTAAACCCTGCGGCTCATGGCGATACATTGAGGTCTTAACACACCAAACAATCAGTCTGTGCAAGAAACCGAACCGTATTTTTATCATTTTTTACCTCTGATTCACCGCAATATCCAACTGTCTTAAGCACGTTCACAACAGCCGGTGTGTGACGGAGAGCAAGCAACCATAACTTTAATTGATCAGGCTCAAATGTTAGGAGTCAGTGAAAAGTCAACACTCCCAGATAAGTTCGCACAAGCAAATGTAATCTTTTAGTTTTTAATCGATTGCAACAATCAGGATAAGCACAAGTATTTACAATTGTCAAATTTATTTTATTAGGATAAACCCCTTGAGATGCATCATCTCGTTTTCAAGGGGGTCCTAAAATACATCACGACCATCACAAAAGAACAGTAATAAAATAAACAAGAGTACAATTATACATATTGGACAAACAAATACATACAGAACCACAAACACACAAAAAAACCCACAATAATATTAACCGAAATATACCGAACTTTACAACCATTAGATCAAATTGGCAGAAATACATTTGAGATTAAATATATTCACATTGTGTCAGCATCATACATTACAAGAGCAGTCAATCACAAAGTAAGAAGACAAGGTATGCTTAAACATCCCAAATGAAGTGATGGATCTAATATCGGAAGGTAAGTTATTCCAATCTAAAGTGGCTTTGAACATAAAAGCTCTTTTGCCAACTGTCTTCTTGGCTCGGGGGACAGAAAAATAAAGCTGAACAGAGTGCCTCAAATGATAATTTGAAGTAATAGGAACAAAATACTGTTTTAAATAAAGCGGGTAATTGTAATGGATACATTTGAATATTAGTTGAAACCAGTGCATTTGTCTTCTTATATTTAAAGATGGCCAATTCAGGGCATAATACATTGTGCAATGATGGGTGAGAAAAGGGCATCCAAGGACAAATCTGCATAGTCTGTTATAAGCGGTTTTAAGACAGGAAAGTTTACCATTTTGAGTAGCCGTCATACCCACAATCTCTGTGTAAACAAAGAGTGACGTATACTAGTGACAGATCGCACCGGTGCGCTCACTTTCAGTATTTCCTGATTCATAGAGAAACCTTAAATACTCAGCTATAGATAATACTAAAATCAATCGAATCTAAAAGGGGCCTACTTTTATTTGTGTACACTGACAATAACAACAAAACAAACTCCATGAGCAACTTTCTACACGTCACAAATGTGACCCTGGACCACAAAACCAGTCATAAGGTTAATTTTTACAAAACTCAGATATATACATCATATGAAAGCTCAATAAATAAGCTTTCTATTGATATATGGTTTGTTAGGATAGGACAATATTTGGCCGAGATACATCTATTTGAAAATCTAGAATCTGAGGGGGCAAAAAAATCAAAATACTGAGAAAATCACCTTTAAATTTGTCCAAATTAGGTTCTTAACAATGCATATTACTAATCAAAAATTACATTTTGATATGTTTACAGTAGGAATTTTTCAAAAAATCTTCATGGAACATGATCTTTACTTAATTTCCTAATAATTTTTGGCATAAAAGAAAAATCAATAATTTTGACCCATACTGTGTATTTTTGGCTATTGCTACAAATGTACCCCAGCGACTTAAGACTGGTTTTGTGGTCCAGGGTCAAAAATATGAACCGAAACTCAACAAATATTTGACACAGACACATGAGAAATAGGCCTGTGTCTTTAGGAAGCTTGAAGTGTCTACTTTTAAATGAATGAATTCAAATCGAAAATGAAAATTTTCTGATTATGTAATTCGTATGAAACTAAAGCAAGATACAGTCTTTCCCGTATCTACCCGTATTTACTACTGTTTCAGCTATTAAAATAGTTCAGTTTTGTATGTAATGGCAAAGTGATTATATTTCGTTTCATTATTTTATTAAGTTAATTTAGAAAAAATGTTTGGAGCATTTTTCGTTCGTTTAATGTACGTTTTTTGTTTTTTAAAGTAACGACCAAGCGGCCGTTTGACTGAGTTGATCATAGCCTATGTTTGATCTATTTAGCCTCATGACTTGCCTATAATAAAATCTATAGATATAAAACAGCTCAAGCATATTACAATGTTAGTTTAAATGTTTAACCTATATAAATGTGCGCTGTTAGACACATATCCAATTGTCTGTGCGGAGAGTGAAGGCTAAAGTGCGTCTTACAGGACAGGAAGCCACCAGCGTGATCACTTGCATTGGAAACATCTTAAAATTTGCCGTCAAAAATTAACTTTTGCTTATAAAGATAAGAGTAATACATTGTTTGGAACTGTAAAGGGTCTACTTGGATTTGTGCGCACTCACAATATCAACAAACCGTTGTGCTTTTATAAAATAAAGGGAACAAACAGTATGCGTTTTCTGCATTTTCGGTCACTCCTCAAAAACTCAGTGAATATTTGCCTCACAGACTTGATAAGTATATCTGTAGAAAGCTTTGAATGACTACTTTAGAATAATTCAAATCGAAAACAAAAACTTTTATTTAAAAAAAATAATAATAGAAATGCTTTTCGGTTTCTTGCACAGACCGATTGTTTCGTGTGTTAAGACCTCAATGTATCGTCACGAGCCACAGGGTTTAATTTGGTTTTATCTGTTTATGTTTTTTTTTTACTCTCAAAGCTGTGGAGTCCATTGACTGCCATTATATGACTGACAGACTGCAACGGTTTGAGTTAAAAATCTTTGTTTGTGTTCTACAGAAGAAACAAAGTCACCTACATCTTGGATGGCCTGGGGGTAAGCAGATAAACATCAAATTTTCATTTTTGGGTGAACTAGCTCTTAAAGCCCTATTTAGATGGCAATTGTTTGCACATTTGCATTGCATTTACACTGCATTTATTTGACAATATGCTAGCTGAAGTTGTTCATGTGTGACGAAGTATATAAAAACACTGACTTTTGTCTAGCTCTTGTAAAAGCTGAAGTAGCTCACATGTAAAACAATTACCGTCTGAATTAGGGATGCACCGAATCCAGGATTCGGATTCGGATTCGGCCGAATCCTGGGCTTTTTGACGGGGTTCGGTTTCGGCCGAACCTTAGATTTATTTTCCACCGAAACCGAACCCTAGACTTGCACTACGACGTCACACGGCCGTTGATTACGTGAAGGTGTTTAGGCTACATAGGACCCGTTCGAATGTAGTAGGCTGTAAGAATCTGAAAATGGAACTCGTAAGCAAAAAATGTTTTGTTTGGCAGTACTTTCCACCAAAAGAAGGCGATTCAAGTCGAGCTTTATGTTCAATTTGCAATGCCAATTTGTCTCGTGGTGGCAAGGACCCTAAGCAGTACACAACATATCGCCGATGTTAAAACATTTGCGTCTAAGGGGCCGTTCACATGTCGCGCCTAAAAACGCGTGGAAAACGCTAGGCGCGCCTCTTTCTTCCTTGTCAACAAAGCGCTCGGGCGCTTGCGCTCCGGAAGCGTCTGCCGTTTCTAAGCAACCATCAGCTGCGCTCTAGCTCCAAGCTGCGGAGCGCTTGCTGCATTCTGAAAAGTTGAGATGTTTTTATCTCGATGCGGCGCGGACGCGCCTGGAAAAACGAGCGCGTCGCACCGCGTGCGCGGCGCTTCCATTATGCGCGCGCAAGCCGCGCATCTACATTTAAAATAACGAATTTGAGCGCGCAAAAGACGCTACATGTGAACGGCCCCTAAAACATCCAAAAGAATACGAGTTTTGCATGAAGGAATCTACAGACAGCAGCCAAAATGCAGCAACTTCAGGTACGGCAGCTGGACAGTCACAGCTAAAAACGTGTAATTAAGGATGCGAGTAGGATTCGGTATTCGGTTTCGGATTCGGCCGAATCTTAAACAGTGGATTCGGTATTCGGCCGAACCCCAAAAATCTGGATTCGGTGCATCCCTAGTCTGAATAGGCTTTGTGTGTCATTGTCGTTTTCTCCTGTGTGATAATCCCTGAATACATTATACAACTTAAAGGGATATTTAAGGATATTTCTTACTTCCAAAGTAATCTTTAATTTGTTTTAAATCTATTTAGGTGTAGTTTTTGGGGTAAATTGTCTCTAAATGGCGTTCCCCAGAGTGCAGCTAAAAATTCTTCATTTTTTAAAGACATGAGGAAATGAAGTGTCATGTGTCCCTTTTAGTTCTCAAAGGCAGTGAGACAGATCTAATAGTGTAATAATAAAGAAATCGGACACCAGCGCGTGTGTTTAGTCAGTACAGCGTGTTCATGTGAACGTCTTTTGCTGGTGTCTTGTTGCACAATGAAGGAACCACAGCCAGTGAATGACAGAGAAATTGATCTTAAACAGTTTAGAGAAAACCAAGTGAATATAGAAACAGGCTTTGGTTTAAAACTCCCTGAATGTCCCTTTAAGGAATGTGCATGTTCCCATAATTAAAAATGCTGTGAGCCACACAGAGGTGAAGTTTAAAGCTGAATGAATCAAGGTTCGGTCTGCCTTGGGTGAAATGGATAATAATAGGAAATCATAAAAGCTGAATGCAGTGCAGGTCATTTTAGTGGTTTAGACAGACATGTAGACGGTGGGCCGAGGGTCCGTATCTGCTTTACTTTTTGAAATGGATGATCCCCATGGAGGGAGAACCTGGATTTGTAAAGTTGGGACGGTTGTTTTATTCTCAACGATATGAAAAGTGTTGCCACTCCCATTTATTGCACATTTTCCACGAAATCATAATTCGCGACCAGTAAATATGCAGGCAAACGCGGTTGCCTACTATATCAGTTGAGCCAATAGCGCGGCAAGATATTGACACAGGATTATTATTAACCAATCAGATGTAGTTTATTTAGAACAGCTGTTAAGGTGCGTTCACACCGGACGCGAATGAAGCGGCAAGCGCGAGTGATTTACATGTTAAGTCAATGCAAAGACGCGAATAGCCATCCTGCGGCGCGAAACGCGCGAATGAGGCGGCGCGAAACGCGCGAATAGCGCGAATGGCGCGGCCGCGCCATTCGCGCGAGTTCAAAAATCTGAACTTCGGCGGAATTCCGCGCCGCGGTAACCAATCAGGAGCTTGCTCTAGCAGTGACGGAGGCAGAAATCCGAAACAACAATGGCGGACAAAATCACCGTTGCTGTCTGTGGTTCCTCGGAGCTGTACGATACATCTTTGGACTTTTGTAGAAACAGGAATAAAAGGGATCTTGCTAAGAATAAAGTGAGTGAAGAGATCGGACAATCTGGTTAGTTTTAAAAAACGCTCTTTACTCAATTTAACCTACATATACATACATATTGAGACTACAAGCAAGCTAAAGCTGGCAAATTGAGCTCATTCACCTATTTTTAGGGCTGGGAATCGATTCCAAAAAGAATCGATTCCTCGATTCCGAGGCATTGGGAATCGAGAATCGATTCCAACGTTTGGAATCGATCCTCTCAAGGGGAATCGACTCCTCATTCAGAGCCGTTTTCAGCTCAACAAAACTTACCTCTTAAACGGAAGGCTGCATTCCATGAAGGCTGAATATTTCGGCTGCAAGTCATCAAACGTCGATTGATGAAAATAAACGTAATAAAAACGACTCATTACTAAACTCGTCTGAGTTTAAGGATGCAGCCTTCAGTTTGAGAAGCACACATTAATTTGCCTCTTGCTCGCTAATAGTTATTATAGTCTGATACATTTCCACGAAAAGATTCGTTCGGATAGATCATTTAAATGAACCAGTTCAAAAAACGATTCAGATGTTATTTTACGGGAGAACTGGCTCATGATGTCCACAATTTTGAGCGCTGCACGACAGAATAGATCATAATGGGTCTTGATCTTATTTACATCTTAAATAAATGCTATTTTTAATCTTTCTATCAGCCAATGATAACTCTGAAAGGAAACGCAGAGAGCACGTCGGTGGCCGAGAGCGCATCTGATTGACAGCTACACCACGAGCTCTTATATCATCCTGCATTTATTTCGAAATTATAGCTCTTATATCTTTTTTTTTTTTTCTACAAAAGAAGCTTCATATTATGAGAAGGTAACATTATACGACCTTTACATCCTGCATTTATTGCGAAATTAGCTTCCTCCAATCTAAAAAACAAGAATCGAAAAAGAATCGAAACAACAGTGAGGAATCGATTCTGGAATCGAATCCAATCGATTCCAGAACCAGGAATCGGAATCGGAATCGATTCCAAAATTTTCGGAATCGAACAGCCCTACCTATTTTACAACTACTTCCCCGCTGACGAGTGGCAGAAGCCCCTCCCTTGACGCGAATTCGCGTCTGTTGTGAAGAAAATGTCACGCGCGAATGACGCGAATTTTACCGCGCGAATGGCGCGAGTAAACTCAAATGTTCAAGCGTTCAACTACGCGCGAATAGCGCGTTTTTTCCGCGCAAGTCGCGTCCGGTGTGAACGCACCATTACACGGATGATTTAGCTATCTTAAGACACGAGCAGCAGCAGCAGCGCATTGATCATCGTCAAGGACATTCTTTGTGTGATTTGAAGTATTCATTTAATTATAATATGATATCTATATAAAATGTTTGTTTTGTACACTGTGTTGTTCAAACGTGTGTAAGCGTCTCGTTAGTGTCGTTTTAGTAGGGTAACGTTTCAGTTGGCGAACTAGTAGTAGCCATAGCCGTTGTAGAATATCATATTTAATATCTATTTAATATTTACTATCATATTTTACTTTCGGGCTAGGCCTTTTCAAGCCAATGTAAAAGTTTGCCAACAAATTTTGTGTAGTTTTTTGTACTAATCTTATATTGTTACTGCAACTACACTGCACATATATGTGCAGTGTAGTTGCAGTAACAATATAAGATTAGTACAAAAAATAATATAAATTAAATATATTATATATAAGAGCAAAATAGATATACAGTATGAACAACATACAGATATATCTGTATATGTTGTTCATACTGTATATCTTTTTTGCTCATATATAATATATTTAATTTATATTATTGTAAACCATACTATCTTAACTGTATACTACTGTCCATACTGCACTGTACAGTACAGGTCAAAAGTTTGGAAACATTACTATTTTTAATGTTTTTGAAAGAAGTCTCTTCTGCTCATAAAGCCTGCATATATTTGATCAAAAATACAGAAAAAACAATAATAGTGTGAAATATTATTACAATTTAAAATAATAGTTTTCTATTTGAATATACTTTAAAAAGTTATTTCTGTGATGCAAAGCTGAATTTTCAGCATCATTACTCCAGTCTTCAGTGTCACATGTGACATCCAGTCTATCACACGATCCTTTACAAATCATTCTAATATTCTGATTTATTATGAGTGTTGGAAACAGTTCTGCTGCCTAATATATTTGATGAATAAAAGGTTAAAAAGAACTGCATTTATTCAAAATAATAAATAAAAAAATTCTAATAATATAAATCTTTACTAACACTTTTTATCAATTGAACACATCCTTGCTGAATAAAAGTATTGATTTTATAGCAGCAGAACTGTTTCCAACTTTGATAATGAATCATATTAGAATGATTTCTAAATGATCATGTGATAATGATCCTAAAAATTCAGCTTTAAATCACAGAAATAATTTAAAGTATAATAAATTGAAAATCAATCATTTTAAATTGTAATAATATATAACAATGTTACATTTTTTTCTGTATTTTTTTTTTTTTTTTTTTTACAAATAAATGCAGGCTTGATGAGCAGAAGAAACTTCTTTCAAAAACATTAAAAATAGTAATGTTTCCAAACTTAAGACCTGTACTGTGTCTAATACTGCACCGCCTGTCTATACAACATAATATCAACCTTCCTTTGCAGTTTCTTCAACTAATACTGCCTTCTCTCTTCTCCTTTGTGCTCGTTTTATCTTCGTGATATTTGTGAAATGGCTGTAGCACTCCCTGTGGTAGCCAGTGTTAGCTGGTTTGACTAACTGGTTTGTAGGTTCATGGCTGTGTAACTTGTATGCCTGTACTGCCTCTTCTGCATTGATACCTTCTCTGCCCTCAAGGTCTTTCCACAGAAACACTGATTTAATAAATTTCTCCCAACTTATGTCTGTGAAGGGAATGGTGGGTCCACCACTTCCCTCAAATATATGCATACAGCACTTCATGTTTTGCCATTTCTTCCAAGTAAACATGGGCGGAAAAAGAGTATTGTCTGTCTCGTTTTTCATGACGTTGTGTTTCCAAGCAATACCATTGTCAAATGTGTTAAATCAGAAGGGTGTATTTATTAAAGATTACAAAGAAATGACAGGACCTCGTATGAATAAAGGTGATTACATAAAATAAAAACAGCACAAATGGATATCGTTACCTCTACGTACTCATTTTGTGTCAAACTGAATATGTAGCAAAATTAGGTAAAATAGTTCTTATCTTAAATAGCACAATCTTAAATCCTGGGCGCGAAGCGCGCCAGTGTGTTCACAAACGCGTCACCGTCACCAACACAGACACTTTCCATGCACGCTATTGGATGAAGGCATCAAATACGTCATGCAGGTCGGACCCCGCACGTAGTTGCTTGCGCTATTCGCCGGGAAAATAACCTGGAGAAAGTTATCGATATTATAGTAATGGACAAAGTGTGTGAGTGGCAACAATTTTTATTTACTTTGTTGAAAAGCGTAGCGGTTACATATAAAAAACTGGGTTATCCCTCACCACAGATCGTTTGAAAACACGAAATCTCCACTCGGCCCACCGTCTAATGGTCTTTAAAACACAGTACAGCTTGGGTAAAATTACTTATTTTGGAGCCATAGGTCTGCTATTTAATATACAGTCTAATATATTTTATTTATTTATTTGTTCTGATTTTTGTTTCTTTTTTCCTTTATTTATACTTTTTTATTATTTTTTTATAAATTACAATTTAATTTAGGTTATTACATACAGCAGATAATATATTTGAGTTATTTTTTGTATTTATTTATTTATTTTAGTATGCATATTTATTTATTTTTGTTTCATTTATTTGATTTTATTTCTGTGTTTTTTTTTTACTTATAATTTTTTATATTTCTTGAATTTTTTTAGTTATTTATTTTTATTTGTTACAATTTAATTTAGGCTTTTATATACAGCAGAGAATATATTTTATTTAATGTTTGTATTTAATTATTTATTTTTGATTTGAATTTGAATTTATTTGATTTGATTTTTGTTTCTTTTTTCTTTCATTATACTTTTTATACGTTTAATTTATACATTTGGCTTTTTTGTTATTTATTTTTAAATTTAGGTTATTATATACAGCAAAAAATATATTTTATTAATTTTTTTATAAATGTTTTTTTTTTAGTTTTATTACTTTTTATACTTTTAATTTATACTTTTTGCATTTTTTGTTATTCTTCAATTTAGGCTATTATATACAGCAGAGAATATATTTTATCTATTTATTTATTTTAGTATGCATATTTTATTTATTTCTGATTAATTAATTTGATACTTCATACTTTTTTAGTTATTTTTATTTATTCATTACAATTTAATTCAAGCTATTATATACAGCAGAGAATATATTGTATCTATTTATTGTATTTATTTATTTTAGTATGCATATTTATTTATTTATTTTTGATTAATTTATTTGATCATATTTTTGCTTTTTTTCCTTTAATCATACTTTTTATACTTAAATGTATACTTTTTTGTTTTTTGTTTTTATTTATTCATTAGAATTTAATTTAGGCTATTATATACAGCAGAGCATTTATTTTTTTATATTTATTTTAGTACGCATATTTATTGATTGATTTAGCAGGAAATATAATTTAATTCTGAATGATTTTGGTGATCTCATCCAGTCTGATTTAAAATAATTTTTCATTTCTAACATTTATGGCTTCAGCTAGCAATGATATCAAGGTTGAATTTTGGTCATAAAAGTGTAATTATACGCTCAGTTAAAGATTGCAATTTAACGGTGTATTCAATGTGCATACTGAAGTCTTTTGAAGAATTGTTGGTATTTATATTTAAGTATAAAAACAGTTCTTTTCCCTTTCATCTCATCATTCTCTCTATCTCTTTCAGAGTTTGAAGGAGGGACTGACAGTCCAGGAGAGGATGAAGCTGTTCGAAACTAAAGACTCCAGAAAGATCTAACACACCTCACACACTTTCTTTCTTTCTTTCCTTCCTTCTTTCTTTCTTTGTATTCTCGCTTTTTTATTGTCTTCATTTAGATCTCGGTTGGTAGATGAAGCAGGGTAAAGAACTTTAGCTTTCTGACTGTTTTAATATCGTTTGTGTGAATTAAGGGAATGACACGTTTCAATATTGACCTTTTTGCCAACCTTCAGCTCCGACGAACCTCATATTTTTGGTGTTTTTGGGTCTCTATAAGTCATCACAGTATATATGAACACACTCAGTATTGAACTAGAGCACTAGACGTGTGTGTTTCTCATTCGAGTATCTTCTGAATGGCTGCTGTTGCGTCTTGTAGAGGTTCTGGTGACATTTTTATGATTATTCTGAGAGATAAAGAATTAATTATTGACAGAGAGAGATGTTATTTTGCCAATGATATTGTAAATACGAGTAAAGTCGTGTACGTGATAACACTTTTTCAGACTTTCTAGTACTGTAACCTTGATGAAATGACGTGGTTTGTATAAGCTGGGTAACGTGAGTGCGAGTGTGTTTTGTAGAGTGTTTTTGATCGTCAGAGATGGGTGACTCAGTCATTTACTTGAGGAGAATCTAATTGCTGTTTTAATTGCTTTTGTGTTGCTTCTGGTTTATTCGGACGTGCAAAATATAGAGCAACCAAACGTGATCTCTGCTGTGGTTGTTGCGGCATAAAGCGCTCGTTCGGCTACTGATAGTGAGCTTATTTCATCCCGTAGTTCGATCTGAATGCGGGACATTTTAATGATTTCGTTGTGTTATTCCAGCGTTCTTGCTGTTTAATACTGGCCTTTGCATGAATATGAAGCACTTTGAGTCGTTAATTTCTGTGTTCTGGTTTTGAAACATGTGATTCCATATTCCTTCTGCTCCAGAATTCAGAAAGTATTTGAACACACAACAAAGAAAACTCACTGTATAATAATATTCAATATTTGCTTTGTAAATAATTGGTTTTAGAGAAGATTCCTTTATCTTGTTCTCTCGGTCTGCATAGAAGAAAAATAAATATCTTTATATCTATCTATAAGCGGTATGTCTACACCTAATTGCCTATCTGTATGAATATTTTTATTTTGGTGTGCGTGATTGTGATACATCTGTAATAATAAAAAAATGTTTTTGAATCAAAAATCTAGTGATATGTTGTCTTTTTTAAAAGAAGGGTGATTATTTACAAATTTGAGTAAAACAAATCTGAATCTGAAGTCAAAGTACTGCAAAAAAACAGTACTCCAAAAGAGTAGTATGTCCGGAAAAAAAAAACTAAAAATTGGCAAAAAGTACCCAGATGACCTACTATGACACATTACTATCCCAAGAGTCCCGATCTCAAATCATTTGTGAACCCGCACCATAATTCTGATCTGAATCAAATGATTTGCAAACCATTAATTAAGACCTAGGAGCACAGATCATGAATCATTCAATTCAATAATTTGTGATACGCAAGTCCCGAGCTGATGATTCGTAATACACAAAGTTTCGATCAAATGATTCATGATATGCTCCGAAGACCCATCTGAATTTAAAGAATTCCGAACCTGCACCGAAATTCCGAAATGAACCGAATGTTCCACACTCCGAAGTCCCGATCTGAATAATAATTTGCGAACCATTTCAGATCCAGACTTCGGAGCGCGTATTGCAAATCATGTAATTCACAAAATGAGTCACGAACCCACTCCGGGGTCCCGATCTGAATCAAATGATTTGCAAACCATCAATTCAGATCTTGACTTGCGAGCACAGAATGTGAATTATTCAGTTCACTAGATGATTCACAAAACCTGCTCAGAAGCCCCAAGCTGAATCAGATTGAATGATTCGCGATCCATGCTCCAAAGCCCTGAACCGCACCAAACTGAAACCGTTTTGATCTGAATCAAAAGAATCACAAACTTGCTCAGAAGTTCTAATCTAAATCAAATTATAAGCGAACCCGCACCGAAGTCCTGATCTGAATCAAATTATTAGCGAACCTGTACTGAAGTCCTGATCTGATCATTTGCAATCCACAAAGGTCCGATCTAAATCAAATGATTTATAATGCGCTTTGAAGTCCTGATCTGAATCAAATTATTCTCGAACCCGTACCGAAGTCCTGATCTGAATCAAATTATTCTCGAACCCGCACCGAAGTCCTGATCTGAATCAAATTATTAGCGAACCTGTACTGAAGTCCTGATCTGAATCCAATTATTCTCGAACCCGTACCGAAGTCCTGATCTGAATCAAATTATTAGCGAACCCGCACCGAAGTCCTGATCTGAATCAAATTATTAGCGAACCCGCACCGAAGTCCTGGTCTGAATCAAATTATTCTCGAACCCGTACCGAAGTCCTGATCTGAATCAAATTATTAGCGAACCCGCACCGAAGTCCTGATCTGAATCCAATTATTCTCGAACCCGTACCGAAGTCCTGATCTGAATCAAATTATTAGCGAATCCGCACCAAAGTCCTGAATGTTAATCAAATAATTCTCAAACCCGTACCGAAGTCCTGATCTGAATCAAATTATTCTCGAACCCGCACCGAAGTCCTGATCTGAATCAAATTATTAGCGAACCTGTACTGAAGTCCTGATCTGAATCCAATTATTCTCGAACCCGTACCGAAGTCCTGATCTGAATCAAATTATTAGCGAACCCGCACCGAAGTCCTGATCTGAATCAAATTATTAGCGAACCCGCACCGAAGTCCTGGTCTGAATCAAATTATTCTCGAACCCGTACCGAAGTCCTGATCTGAATCAAATTATTAGCGAACCCGCACCGAAGTCCTGATCTGAATCAAATTATTCTTGAACCCGTACTGAAGTCCTGATCTGAATCAAATTATTCTTGAACCCGTACCGAAGTCCTGATCTGAATCAAATTATTCTCGAACCCGTACTGAAGTCCTGATCTGAATCAAATTATTCTCGAACCCGTAACCGAAGTCCTGATCTGAATCAAATTATTCTCGAACCCGTACCGAAGTCCTGATCTGAATCAAATTATTCTCGAACCCGCACCGAAGTCCTGATCTGAATCAAATTATTAGCGAACCCGCACCGAAGTCCTGATCTGAATCAAATTATTCTCGAACCCGTACCGAAGTCCTGATCTGAATCAAATTATTAGCGAATCCGCACCAAAGTCCTGAATGTTAATCAAATAATTCTCAAACCCGTACCGAAGTCCTGATCTGAATCAAATTATTCTCGAACCCGCACCGAAGTCCTGATCTGAATCAAATTATTAGCGAACCTGTACCGAAGTCCTGATCTGAATCAAATTATTCTCGAACCCGTACCGAAGTCCTGATCTGAATCAAATTATTCTCGAACCCGTACCGAAGTCCTGATCTGAATCAAATAATTCTCGAACCCGTACCGAAGTCCTGATCTGAATCAAATAATTCTCAAACCCGTACCGAAGTCCTGATCTGAATCAAATTATTCTCGAACCCATACCGAAGTCCTGATCTGAATCAAATTATTAGCGAACCTGTACTGAAGTCCTGATCTGAATCAAATTATTCTCGAACCCATACCGAAGTCCTGATCTGAATCAAATTATTAGCGAACCTGTACTGAAGTCCTGATCTGAATCAAATTATTCTCGAACCCATACCGAAGTCCCGATCTGAATCAAATTATTAGCGAACCCGCACCAAAGTTTCGATCTGAATCAAAACAATCACAACTTGCTCAGAAGTTCTGATCTAAATCAAATAATTTGCGATACATGCTCCAAAGTCCTAAGCTGATGATTCACAGAACACATTCCGATCTATATCAAATGATTCATAATGCGCTTCGGCGTCCCGATCTAATCAAATGATTTGTGAACCCGCACTGAAGTTCCGATCTCAGCCAAATGATTTGCTCTCCGAAGTCCCGATCTGGAATAATGATTTGTGAACAATTCACAAAATGATTCGCAAACCCGCTCCAAAGCCCCAATCGAAATCAAATGATTCGCGAATCTGTACCAAAGTTCCAATCTGAGTCAAATGATTCGTGATGCGATTCCGAACTCCAGATCTGAAATGATGGTTCGCAAATCTGAAAGTCCCGATCTGAATAATGATTTGCGAATTGCCAACCATTTCAGATCGGATTCGCGAACCATCGTTTCAGATCTGTAATTCGGAGCATGGATCGCGATTCGCAGATCATTCAATTTGCGAACCTGCGCCGAAATTGCGACCAGAATTAATTGATTTGCGAACCCGCAAGTTCCAATCTAAATCAAATGATTCTCTACCAGGCTCCGATGTTCCGATCCAAATGATTCACGATACGCTATTTGAAGTTCCGATATGAATCAAATGGTTCGCGATACGAGATCGGACTGCAGCCTTCGAAACAGTAAATCGTTTTGCGACACTATGGTTTAACCGATTCTGAGTTTAGAAAAGGTCTGTTTCACCCATCACTACCTGCTTTTTAAAATCATTACCTAGCGATGCTGACATTCGAAAATGAATGGCTCTTTAAATCTGGTTTCTGCTAGTGAATCACTTGAACTGAATGATCGAAGTCACGAGTTTGAATCAATCGGTTCCAGCGTAAATGACTCACTCAATTGATTCGGTTTTTCTTTTCGTGCCTTCAGCCATGTTTACACGATGCAGTCAGTACTTCTACTGGGTTAGCTCGCTAGTTGTCGCTAAATTCAATATTAAATAGTTTGACCACTTCAGTTCAGTTGGTGACAGTTCATTAGGTAATCATCTGGTCGACAGGTGAACCGCACATTTTAGTGTTATGGATATTAAAGCCAGAGACAATTTAGTAGTTGCTGGAAATGGGTAGGGACATGTTCCTTGATCAATGTAAGGGAAAGTTACTTTTAAAAGTAATGCATTACAATATCGAGTTACGATACAGTATTTCGCTACTTAGTTACTTTAAATGGAAAGTAATGCATTACGCTACTTTTGCGTTACTTTTTAAACCTGGACGGGGCTTGCTTGTTTGTTTTTAATATAAAAAGTTTTGGCAAATGTGAAAGCCTTTTTACACCAAAAGCCTCAGACTTAGGGAACAGTAAATTCACGTCTGTACAGTAGACCTCAGAAGAAAAAATTTAAACTCTTTCTCAAACAAATGTCAGATCATTTGAGTAATTTTTGCTTATTAGCATGGATAAATTGAATCATCGAAGGTCGGCAGCAAAGACATTGGTTAATAAAATGGGATTTGTATTATTTAACATTTAATTGTTGCAGGTTTCTGTTGGATTTCACTGTTTTTATTCATTTTGAGGAATGCTGTATCTGTTTTTTTTAGTGAGTGAGATGAATTAATGCATGTTCACATTTATTCTAGAACTAAAGTAGCATTTTAATCTCAACATGGGGACAGGAGAGCTTTTAATCAATAATGGGGGGAAAATTTACTCAAGTATTTTCTTGTCAATTAAAAAGTAATGCGCTACTTTACTTTACTTTACTTGAAAAAAGTGATATTATTATGTAACTTTCGTTACTTGCGATGCGTTACTCGCAACACTGTCCTTGATGCTCTTTAATTTCAGTCGTGTTTAGCATAATGTGGTGAGGTGAATTGAACACATGATCTGGTGAAACCACTGAGCAGCAGATGACTGACAGATACCCATGAAGAAGTGCAGCAGCAGTAATGTGATCATCATCATCATCATTAGCCGCATGTGTTCATCTGGATCTCAGCCAGACTTCAGCTCCACGCTGTATTCTACTCATGGAAAAGTATTGAAGTGTGGACATGTTGCGTTTAGGAGTAATGTTAGTCCTGGCCAGCAGAGGACACTCACGGTTCAGTTTTACTTTTAACGTCTTTTATATTGTCTCAGTCTTAAATTTACCTGAATCGACCTTGGTATTTTTGGTAAGTGTGCAAAGGGGATTTGAGTTTAAAACCTGACCTTTTATAACTTTTCTCTTTTTAAATAAATAAATAAAGCAAGTTGCAGTTGACTCTAACAGCCTGTAGTATTTATGCACTTTTGTTGTGTGATAAAAGAGTCTTGACATTTTGATAATGACTTCTTTTGTGAAATTAATAATCGTGATGTCTGCTGCAAAATGCCACAGCATTTTAGACAAACACTTATATACCTGCACTAATAATGCAACTTAATTCCTAATGATGTTATTTATTTATTGAAGTTGCATTCGAAATGAACTTGGCTCAAATGTATGCTCTTTTGAACATGCATGATCTTTCTAGAGCATAAAACATTCTGATGACAATACGCATGTGTGACCCTGGACCACAAAACCAATCTTAAGTAGCACAGGTATATTTGTAGCAATAGCCAAAATTGCATCGTATGGGTCAAAATTATTGATTTTTCTTTAATGCCAAAAATCATTAGGATATTAAGTAAAGATCATGTTCCATTAAGATATTTAGTAAATTTCCTTTTGTAAATATATCAAAACTTTATTTTTGATTAGAAATATGCATTGCTATGAACTTCATTTGGAAAACTGAAGTGATTTTCTCAATATTTTGAAGCGGCACAAGTATATTTGTAGCAATAGCCAAAATTGCATTGTATGGGTCAAAATTATTGATTTTTCTTTAATGCCAAAAATTATTAGGATATTTAGATAATTTCCTACCTAATTTTTGATTAGTAATATGCATTGCTAAGAACTTACCTTAGACAACTTTAAAGGTGTTTTTCTCAATATTTAGATTTTTTTTGCACCCTCATATTCCAGATATTGAAATAGTTGTATCTCGGCCCAATATTGTCATATCTTAACAATACAAACATCGATAGAAAGCTTATTTATTCTGAAAAAATGCACACTTATGACTGTTTTTGTGGTTCAGGGTTACCTATGTTGAATGAACTTTCTGCTAAGTAGCTCAAGTGATGGTGTGTAGAAGATGGCTATTTTTATAAGCCACTTTATTAACTTCATTCATTGTACTGAAATGAAGAACAAAGTATTTGTGCTGCTCAGCAGCGAATAATGAATCCAGCAGTCAGCTGAGGATTCAAAGCAGAAATACAAACATGTTTCCAGCTATTAACGCTCGACGATCACAGTTATGTAAGTGCATATGTGGGTTTGGTGTGAGAAATTCCCATGATACATGTCTGTCACTTATCTCAACACATGCTGTCATTCAAACTAAATATATGTGGGGATGTATAAGACGATTCGTCAAGAACCTCCCAGAGCTGCACTCATGAAATAAATGCTGATAATTCACCTTTATTCAATAATGCAGAAAGTTAAGCATGATTCATCAACATTAAATTGTGTGCGTGATCTATCTGGACTTCAGAAGACTTTTACAAGAGCCCAAACTTAATATTTTATCATTTTTTAATAATTTATACTTGTTTGCAGGGCAAGTTATACATGAACTGAGTAGAAAAAAACCTTACTTCGTTTTGTTTAATTATGTTTCCCATGTAAAGATGATGCAGGACCACTGTGCAGGAACCACGTTGTGAGGAGAATGTTCTAATCACGTGTGTCATGTTTCCATAGAAACAGAATCCACAGATGGAGATCAACTCCATCGGAGAGGACAAACCAGAACGAGGTGGAGAGAGATGTATTAATACATATGCAAATGACCAGTAGACAACGTTACCTGTATTTTTTTCCGTGTTCAGGTTGGTTAGGTGCTGTAGATTCTCTGTTTGATGATTTAATCGGGAATGAACTCAACTGCATCACCCACAGTTGAAAATATGTACGACAATAAACCGTATCCACCTCATTATTCATCGCGGAAGTATGCTATTTATTTTCTGTGAATGCGAGACTTCCGGTTCATTAGCCGCGATCGGTAAGTAACTAGAATAAGTGAAGTAAACTTTCAAACAGTTTACGCAACAAACCAGTTTGTTTATTATCACGATAGTACATTAAAATAATATAATAACAAGTAACAGTTTGCAACACCAAGTAGCATAACGAACTGTTTTTGTAAAGCTAAAATAAATGGACGTGAATGACACATCATGGCGACCGGAAGCTTCGCACGTTCAAGTTAAAAATGGCCGCTCCCGCTGGTATGCTACAAAAATAAGGTGGATGTTGAACATCTTTACAATACTGAGCCTTATAAACATTAAAACTTAATTTTAAAAGTTTCCTCGAACATTTTTTAACTTTCAAAGACTTTAAGCCAGCTCTACAGTTTATCTTAACGTTGTAGTTTTAATTCTTTGAATTTTAGCTACCTTAGGGGTAGTTCATCCAAAAAAAGGAAAATTCTGTCAACATACTCACCCTCAAGTGGTTCCAAACCTGTAAGTGTTTTTCTTATGTTGACCATTAAACAAATGCACTGCAAAAATGCTTTTCTTACTTATTTTTTTGTCTTGTTTCCAGCCAAAAATATCTAAAACTTCTTAAGAAAGATTTTCTAGACAAGTAAAAATTATTGTCTTGTTTTCAGAAAAAAAAAAGTCAAAATTAAGTGAGTTTTTGCTTAGAACAAGCAAAAATAATCTGCCAGTGGGGTAAGAAAAAAAATCTTATTTCAAACAGAAAACAAGATTATTTTTCTTACCCTATTGGCAGATTATTTAGCTTGTTTCAAGCAAAAACACACTTAATTTTGACTTGTTTTTTCTGAAAACAAGACAATAATTTTTACCCGTCTAGAAAATCCTTCTTAATTGAAGTATTTTTAGATATTTTGGCTGGAAACAAGACAAAAAATCTAAGTAAGTAAAGCATTTTTTGCAGCCATATGGAATAAAAATACTATATAAGCCAGGTGTTTGATTTCCCATATTTTTCCAAAACATGTTCTTTTATGTTCAACAGAAGAAAGAAACTCATACAACTTCTGGGTGAGTAAATGATGACAGAATCTCTATAATTCTACTTCCATTCAAAGTTTCAATTCAAACTGCATATTTTATCATTGCTTTCTTAATTCAGATTCAGTACCAGAATGAATTCAAAAGGCATGAATACTGGACAACCCTGTTGACTTTACAGTGATGTGAAAAAGTAAGTAACCTAAAATTGTTTACATGTATTAATCTAATTTGTCAATTAGCCAGGCATGTGGGTCTCTATAAATAAAAAAATTAAGACTACAACACAAATTAAAATGCATTTTTCTGCTGGGAACATAAAAACACAGTAGCAGGTGTCGTTCTCTTTGGCAGAAATTATGTCTCGTAGGCGTTTCTTATCATTGTCTACTCCTAAATTGGCTGTTTTTGACAGTTTTGTCCATTTCTGTGTGTGGATGTTCCATAAACCTAATCATACTTTCAAATGTTAATTTTGTTTCGTGAGACCCACGTATTCAGGTTCAAGTTTTCAATAGCCTGTATAATTCAGTTGAATAATTCAATATTTTATATTGACTACACAATGTTTATAATGTTTCCACCATCATTATTTGCACTTCATAAGACGTCCAACTCGTCCACACAGTTTACGATAAACACTCACTTTTTAAGCCAAAAATGCATCAGAGTCAAAGCTTCAACATTAAATGATAGCATATGCAGAAACTCAAGTATAAAAAGTTCTTTACAGTGTTTATCTTTTACAGTTTGGTCACTAGGAGGCATCTTTGTTGACAATCCCCTGCAAAGCTTAGTAGGATTGCCATTTTACTTTGTTATTTGTCATCTTCCATGCATCAGAGTGTATTGTCATTCTTATTATTTGTCCCTTGTTTAAAATCCCTTTTAAACAAAATAAGCACAAAATGTAGTTATAATTTTAAAATAATATCTGATAATCCATATATATATATGATTAGTAAAATAATTTTTAAATACATTTTTTATATTTAAATATAATATTAAATAATCTTTTCACCACAAATTCTGATCAACCATATAAGATGTATCATTTCATATAAAAGGCTTTGGAATAACAGTGAAACAGCAGAAGCAGAGACTGACCTAGTCTTCATTTCTTTCTTTTTTTCTCTTTTTTTTTTTTTTACAAAAAAGTTGTACAGTACAGCTCACAAAAGTTATAACTCTCTGTGCTTTCTTAAGGAATACATTGCTTCACTTCAAACTGGTAAAATCAAAATGTTTTTGTCCTGATAAATTGTGGTTAATACATGACGTATTGCTTTGATCTTTTCATTATTGCTTCATGAATGTGCCCTTCATACTATCTTACAGTCATAGACAGATGGCATAACTCAGACACACACACACACACACACACACACACACACACACACACACACAGTTCTCGTGATATGCAGCAGCATTCAATCTGAGCCACATTGTCTAATGAGTGATTATTTCTGTCTGTGGATTGTTTCTTTAAAATAATAAATCAGTATAAATACAGCCAAAGCATGTTGTCAGACACATCAGATGATAAATTTGTCCCTCGGTTGATGCTTGTGTACTAATGCTCTAGGTAAAAGTCTCTTTAGTATCCTTGAACATACTGTGGAAAGTTACTGTGTTTACTGGCTTCACATGGTCATGACAGGGTCTAAGAAATTGGATGCACATCAAGGTAACTAAGTGGTTTTATCACACTAGTTTCTTGTCAACACGTATAATGTAATGTTTGTAAACAGTGTCTCTGTCCCAAAACCTAGTAAGCAGCTTTGTTGTTTTCTAAGCCTTCTAAATGAAATTGTACCACATATACATAGACATCATGTCAAGCAAGACTCACAGTGAATTTATCTGATGCCAACAAAGTAATAAGCATAAATACACTACATTGGTTAAAATAGTCTTTTTAATCAGACTGAATGATACCTACGTGTATTTTTTTTTGTTATTTACTGAAGACATTTCCCACAGAACTTTCCAAAACCCAGAATCAAATTAGTTTGAAATGTGACGAATCCCCGTCTAATTGATACTCGCTGTGGATCAGTAGTGAAATGAACAATTCGCAAAAGTTTCAAAGCTTCACAAAGCAACTCGATGTATGAGGTTGCATTATAAGAGTCAGTTGAACAAATTAGCAAAATGATTCACTGTTTCAAACTTTTCGAAACAGTTCAATCGAGACAAATTCCCATCTAATTGATACACGCTGTGAATCAATGATTCAAAACTAATGATTTGCAAAAGATTTGAAGCTTCGAGAAGAGATGAAGTATGAGGTTGTGAAGTATTATGATGTGGCGATCAAAGCTCTGTTTATTGAAATAATGTATATTTAGTAGGGCTGGGAATCGAGTCCAAAAAGAATCGATTCCTCGATTCCGAAGCATTGGGAATCGAGAGTCGATTCCAACGTTTGGAATCGATTCCATTACGGGGAATCGACTCCTCATTCAGAGCCGTTTCAGTTCAGCAAAACTTATAATAAGGTGCCTCAAACGGAAGGCTGCATCCCATGAAAGCTGCATATCTCGGTCACCAATGAAAAAGAGTCATTTCTAAACTCGTCTGAGTTTAAGGATGCATGCAATTTGCCTCTTGCTTGCTAATAGTTATTATAAGTATGATTTGTTATAATAATCGTTAAATAAAAATCGTTCGGATAGATTTTTTAAATGAGCCAGTTCAAAAAACGATTCCGAAGTTTTTTGTTTACGGGGGAACTGGCTCATGTGGTCCACAATTTTGAGCGCTGCACGACAGAATAGATCATGACGTGTCTTGATATTATTTACATCTTAAATAAATGTTTTTAACCGTTCTATCAGCAAATGAAAGAAAACGCGCATCTGATTGACAGCTAAGCCAAAAGCTCTTATATTTGTTGTAAAGTTCAGTTTATTTTGTTTCAGTGTACAGTTGGCTAATTTTGTCATTTTAGACATGTCACGTCTTGTTTTATTCATGCAATAAATGCATGTCCACTGCTGAGCTGTGAGTTATGACTAATTTCATGGCAATGCAGACAAAATTACAATTTAAAATCAGTCAGAGCTACAAAAAAAAAATCTTTATTTATTTATTTTTTTAAACAAATGAAGCTTAATATTGTGAGAAAGCAACTTTCTACGACCTTTACATCCTGCATTCATTGCAATAGCTTAGCTTTCTCCGATCTTAAAAACAAGAATAAAAAAAAAATCGGAAACAACAGTGAGGAATCGATTCTGGAATCGAATCCAAATCGATTCCAGAACCAGGAATCGGAATCGGAATCGATTCCAAAAATTTCGGAATCAAACAGCCCTAATATTTAGCCTATATCGACGTTTCCTTATTCACCATCTTGGAAAAAGTTTTTTCCACAGAACTCGGAGCTTTTTAAAACCCTAAATCGAATCAGTTCAACACATTTCCAAAATGATTCATTATTTCGAAAACAGTTCAAATGTGATGAATGCCCTGCTAATTGATACGAGCTGTGAATCACTGGTTCGAATCAAAAGTTTTGAATCGAAGCTACACGAAGCAAGTCGAAGGATGAGGTTGCATTATCACGATCGAAGCTGTTTTCTATCATTGAAATAATGCATATTTTGCCGAAATCAACATTTTTCTCATCTGCCATCTAGTGTGGCTTTTTTTACCAAACTTGTCGCCATAATGTGGGGAGAAACTGAGCTTTCCGAAACCCAAAATCAAATTCACAATTCACAAAATTATTTACTGTTTTCAAATGTGTTTGATACGTGCTGTGAATTACTTGTTCGAAACAAACTATTCGCAAAAGTTTCGAAGCTACACAAAACATATTGAAAGATGAGGTTGCATTATGACGTGGCGATCAAAGCTCAGTTCATTGAAATAATGTATATTTAGCCTACATTTACATTTTCCTCATCCGCCATCTTGTGTGGCATGTTTTTTTTTTTTACCAAAATTGTCACCGTAATGAGAGGAAACCGGAGATTTCCAAAACCCTGAATCGAATCAGTAACAAATTTGCAAAATGATTTACTGTTTTCAAACGTTTTTGATATGCGATGTGAATCAATGGTTGGAAACAAACGATTCAGAAAAGTTTTGAAGTTACACAAACAATATGGAAGGATGAGGCTGCATTATGACAATCAAAGCTCCGTTAATTAACATAACGTACATTTAGCCTACATCAACATTTTCCTCATCCGCCCTCTTGTGGCGTTTTCCACCGAACTTGCCACCGTAATAAGAGGAGAAACAAAGCTTTACAAAACTCAAAAAGATTCACTGTGTTGAACATTTTGAAACAGTTATCGTGCAGCAGGACCCAGTTTATTGAAATCACGTGTGTTTGGCAGTTTGATACGCGATATGAATCACTGATTCGAATCAAACGATTAGCAGAACTTTCGAAGTTCGGCGATGATGGTGGTAGTTTTCTTTAAATGAACATTCTTTGCATGGAGAGCGTCTGAAAGTCAGACAGATTATTAGGTTTTGAAACAAAGACACTGTTCCCTTCCGAAGGGAACTCTCACTGCGTCCTCTAGAGGGCGCTTTTGGGGAACGCTGCAGCGTGCCTCGAGTCTGAAGAATGCATAGAAAAACTACATGAAATGGCCGGCGCCAGCGTATGACGTCACCGCGGCGCGTCAGTCGCTGCCGTTGCGTCACTACCGGGCGACCATAACATAAAGAGGCGCCCGTGCAACACAATACATCTTCGCTGTCTTCAGCTTTCCCGGTTTGGATGTGCATGGGAAGAAACGGTAAGAATCCTTTCTTTGAACTACTATCATGGCAAGCACTAGCAAGTCGTTTAAACGGTGTGTTCATCCGTGTCCGCGTTATTTGACACCTGATGACACACATGATCTTTGCGATATTCTGTTTGGGCTAAGAGCACACACGCGATGTCCTTGAGGGGGCATTGTGTATACATTATGAGCGCTTCTCTATGAAGAAGCTCCGGTCTCGTCTGTCTCTCTTTCTGAGGAAAGATGAGCGTCCACTTGCCCCTCGCGGTTCGGGTCCTGCCGTTGCCGAGGCACGGAGGAAACTGAGCTCGTGGGGCTCGCAAGTGGAACTGGCTGACGATCTTGAGAGGGGTCTCTCTCTCTCGCCAGCCGGAGACGACGACAGGCTCCTAGCTGATGATGGTGCGTTATCGCTGACGTCATCAGATCCAGGAGCAAGTGCTCTTTTGGGTTCCACCCAAGAAGAGCAGGAAATGCTAGAGATGGATGAAGACGCTGAGGCTGAATCCTCTCTACCTTCCTGCCCTGCATACGAAGAGCTGCCAGAGGTTATGGACCGCACCACGGCCAGGCTTGTCCTGCTGTGGAAGCGGGCTAGAAAGATAGCGCCGCGGGGTCGCCTTGACGAGCGATATCTTTTCAGGCCATAACCATCCAGCTCTGGTGAGTCTCCCATTCCTTCCCGATCTTCATACTGAAATCGAGAGGGTCTGGAAAAAGCCGTACGCGGCGCGCATTCATAGTTCGTCCATTGCGAACTATGCTAGTATCGAGGGTTTGCGCGACCACGGCTATGAGAGGACGCCCCTTGTGGAAGAGATGCTATCTCTCCACAGGGCGGGCTTTCTCTCTCAAGACTCCCTCTCTGCCTTCTCCGGCCCTGCTGAACGGCAGAGCGTATGCAGCAGCAGGTCAGGCGGTGGGTGCACTGCACACCATGGCAGTGCTCCAAGCCTACCCAGCCGATCTGCTGAAAAATCCTTTATCCCTCGAAGGTCCAGGTATTAGCCCGAACACCACAGGGGTCCTGCTCCGCCTCCTTCTGAGGAACGGAGGTAGGTGCAGAAGGCTAGTGTTGCATCCCGCGCTCCTCCCCCGCCTGCGAGCAGGTCTAGGAGGCGACGCGGATCGAGAGGTGACAGACAGGATTTCAGGGAAGTCATCCAAGCGAGACAAAATTCTCGCAGGGGTCAGAGTAATACCTCTCCTTCCCTCGGTCCAGTCGGGTCGCCATATTAATTCCCCTGTCTCCATTTAAGCTTCCTGCACTCCCCGGACCCATGATGTCCTTTGGGGGTTCTACCTGTATAGAACCCTAATTTTCGGACGGTCTGGAATCAGGCGGTCTCTGAAAAAAAAAAAAAAAACCCCGCCTCTTTCTATGAAACAGGATGCTTTTAAATGGGTGAGTATGATCCATTTTTTACGTGAAGGAACTTCATACTGTCTCAGACCTGTGTATGTTTTTCTCTATTCACAGAAGAAATACGACGAGTCTACGGCAGACGCCCCCTCTGATCCTATGGATTAAGGTTACGGCAGTGTTTGCCCTCTCCACTCCACAGGCTGTGCGGTAAATCAACCCTTACAGCATATATTACACATAGGACCTCTGTCCTCTTCAAGGTAAGCTCCCTAAGTTTTTCTTAGGTTTGCCCTTGGTATGTTTATGCTGTCCTTTGCAGGCCTAGTGTAGACTTATGTCCTGTTGAGACAGGAGCATAACTCCCTAGTTACGCCCCCCTTATGGCTGGATAGGCGTGTTGCCTGCAGGGTTTGGGTTGCGTGTTGTGTTTTTCCCTCAGAAAAGGAATGTGGAAACATCTCAACGGAGCACCCCTCCCTTCCGGTTGTATGGTGGTGTCCGTCTACACAACACTCGTTCCAGCACAATCGGGCTTCTCCCTTCAGTGGTTAAACGAGCAAAAGGAAATTTTTCCTTTCTCCCTAGGTAAGCATCTTAAGATATTTATATTTAAGATTGCACTAGTATGTTTAACTCTGTTGCAGACGGCCTGCGTGCGAGGATCCGCTTCGTGTCCTCTCCTAAATACGGTTTCTATGGAAACTGAGTGTCTACACCTGTTGAGACAGGTGTTCACTTACATAGGAGTACCAGCAGTCCGGAGTGCTCGCTGCGGACTCGGAGCAGGTTTGGTTGCTCCCTTTTCTGCGGAAAAGGCTTTTTATTTGAGCACCACCTGGTGACACGCTTTCCAGCTGGGGTCTTGATTCTCGGTGTGCGCTCCCCTTTCTGAGGAAAGGGGTTTTTATCTGAGCGCTACTTTGAGACTCTCTTCAAGTCGCCTCATTCTAAGCCTGAGGGCTGAAGCAGCACTTGATGTAGGATCTACACCCAGGCTGTCGAATGTCTCCCCTACAGAGGGTTTGAGCATCCTTCGGTGTTTAACACCTTAGAAAGCCGTCACTTTAGGATCGATTCTCGCTCCCCAGGCCTAGTTCCACTTCCCTTTCTGAGGAAAGGTTTACGAAGTGTCTGAACTAGGAAGCTGCCCTTATTCATTTCGGAGCTTCCCAGAAACTTTCAAGGCAAACAGTGCTCCCCTTTCTGAGGAATGGGTTTGTTAAGGTTAAGAGCTCACGTTCCTCCCTGTGCGCAGGATTGCTGGAACGGACCTGAGCTCCCCTAATCCAGGGTTTCCTTCAGAGCAACTTCCCAGGACTGAGTGCTCCCCCTTCTGAGGAATGGGTTTGTTAAGGTTAAGAGCTCACGTTCCTCCCTGTGCGCAGGATTGCTGGAACGGACCTGAGCTCCCCTAATTCAGGGTTTCCTTCAGAGCAACTTCCCAGGACTGAATGCTTCCTCCCTCCTGAGGGTAGGAATCTACCAGGGACAGACCTTTGAGAGTTATGGACCTGCTACAAGGATGTTGGCGTGCCCCCTTTCCAGGGTTCACTTATAAGAGCACCACTCCTTGGTGGCCAAGTTCTCCTCCCTGTTTCCCAGGGTAGGAGCTTGACCTTCATGCTTCAGGTTTCTACTCTCCAGCCTTTATTCTGGATGTATGCTCCCCTCTATGAAGGGTAACAGTGAGAGCATTCGCTCCTGTTCGGTTGTGCAGCTCCCCTTCTGGGAAGGGTCTTCTATGAGCGCCAACCCACCTTCGTGAGATTGCCAGACCTTCATACAGGTCGCGTGGACCGGGCTGTGCACGCTTCCCCTTTTCATTAAGGGTTCCCTAAAAAGACAGCAGTGCCCCCTTCTGGAGAAGCGATTCTCCCTGTGGATCAGGGTCAGGATTTTTGTCCTCCACTGTCGTCCACTATTGCAGGATGGTCTCAGCTCCATGTTCTTCTCTGTTGACAGATAGCTTGCGAGCTTCTGTCCAGGGGAGGGTTAGTGTGGCAATCCCCTCACCTTCAGGGTTATCCCCTTTCCGTCTCTTCAGACGGCATGGAGCTGATAGTGAAACCCTCTGGGAAAACACTCTCCTTAAATCCGATCATGTCGGTAAGCGTCCCACGCTATGCCTGGGCGTCTTCCAGTTAAAACCACAAGTGTGGTAAGTGCACACACACCTGGGGCACTTCTATAAAATCCACGTGTTGGTAGGTTCCCACCAAGTTTGGGTTCCTCTTTTAAATCCCTTTTTGGTATGGGTCACACGTTTTGCCTTGTTCCCATCTATTGGAGTCGGCTCACAACCCCGGTTCCCTGGGTTCGACTCCTTTGATATCTTAGCTGATGTCTGCTGACCATCCACTATTAGGGCGCGCCACTACTAGTGGCCCTTTGAACGGACCCAGGACAGGTTTCTGCCCTCATATGGGAGCCAGTTCCTGAGGGAACTAGGCCCTATGTTGCGGTAGTTTCTGGTTCTGACAAGTCTAAGTTTCCATCGAAGCTTAGCCGTTTCCCTCAGAAGGAATTACTATAATTCCAAGCCTGAGCTGTGCCCTGGGTTCTACCCAGTCTGGTAAGTGGGTAACAGGTCAGGCCTCTGGCCGGGAGGGGTAACGTTTTGACAGCCGTCACCACGTCCTAGTAGGGGCAATTCCTCTCAGAATTGTTGCTTAGTGCTCGCTGGCTTAGCATGCACTCCCCTCAGCATGGCAGTGTTGGTATACCGTTCCCCAAAAGCGCCCTCTAGAGGACGCAGTGAGAGTTCCCTTCGGAAGGGAACGTCTCAGGTTACGTATGTAACCCTAGTTCCCTGAGAATAGGGAACGAGACACTGCGTCCTCTAGGCTTCTTCGCCATGCT